>NW_026901254.1:3000000-3246465 GCF_033783945.1 Neopsephotus bourkii | reverse complement strand
AGATAAATTATTTCCTATTGCAAAAACATAAAGATTTTGTTAGTGTCCACTTCATCTGGTTAGGTCAGCAGGTCCCTGTCAATCAATGTTCACTAATAACAGTCACGGACTTTTCTTCTTCTGCAGCTTCCTCTTTCCTGATAGTTACCAATGAGCAGTCTGGACCTCTGTTCATATGCTGAACTTAATTTCAGTTTTGTTATCTTGGAATAGTCTATTACTAAGTAAAGCCTCTCTGTAATTTAGTTATGAATCTTCCTTAGGCACTCTAACTTGATCGGGTTGAAATTAATGGGGAAATTATTGTGTAGTGGCTCAAAGTAGTGTTGTACCCAAATGACTGCTTATGAGTGTCTAGTTCTTAGCTTAGAGTAGAATATTTGATGAGTGCCCTGGGTTTAGCAGTAGCAGTCATTTTTTCTCTTTCTTGGTAGCTGATGCAGTGCTGTGTTTTGACTTTCGGGCTGGGAACAGAGCGATAACAATGATGTTTTGGTTTGGCCAAGGACTTTGTGAGCCTGATGCTCTGCCAGGGAGGAGGGGAAGCCGGGAGGAAGCACAGACAGGACACCTGACCCAAACTGACCAAAGAGGTATTCCATACCACAGAACGTCATGCCCAGGATGTAAGTGGGAGTTACCCAGAAGGACAGGGGGTCTTCTGAGTTGGACTCATTTTTCGGCGGGTGGCATTGTATTCTTTTCCCTTGTTATTATCTCTTATCATTGTTGTCGTTCGTGGTAGCGGTGGTGATTTGTGTTGTACATTGGTTGCTGGACTCTTCTTATCTCAACCTGTGGGAGTTGCATTCTTTCAATTCTCCTCCCTATCCCTCCAGGAGCAGGGAAGGGGGGGACCTCCTGGGGGTGGAAGCAGGCCTCAACTGTTTCCAGCCCGGCACCATTCACTGGGAGTGAGTGCACAAGCTGTCTGGCTGCATTTAAACCACGACCATGAGAAAGTGAGTTTGTCAGCTTTATCTACTTCCTCCACAGGCTAAGCAGTGCTGAATCCCAAAATCCTGCATCGTTGGCAGAAGACATAGACTCCCTGGTGCAGGACCACTGTGTTTCATGACAATATTTGCCACAGATGTGGAAAAAAAAAAAAAGCGAAAAGGAAAAAAAGGCTCAAGAATGATCAGTGCAATAAAAAAATATATGTAGGTCTTAAATATTAATTTGAAGTATACAGCAACTTTTGCAACAACATTCAGACAAAAGCAGTATTTATTGTTGCACTAAAGGAAGAAGGGTGCTACACACTCCTTGACATACCATATTATTCTCAATGTTTTATCAGCCTTCTGCCAACAAAAAGCAGAATGAATATATATTAGTAAAAGAAGTGATGGAAAATATGGCAAGCTTTTATTAACATATCTCATTGGAAATAAATGTAGAAGGAAACACTGGTCCAACAATAAACAAGTGAGTAAGTGAGGCTCAAATCTTTGTCAGAAAATAAGAGAAAAAAAAAAATTGTCATTCTGGATGTCCTTATTTTTCTATCTGAGTGAAGATAAGTCAGTTTAAGTGCAAAAGTAATCAATGTTCCATGATCACGTGGATGGTAGAATTATTCCTTTAAAAATATTTACCAGGGACCTCAGCGGGTGCTTCACTTTCAGTCTGGTATTGGAGGTAGAAAGACTTCACACTTCAATTTGTGGTTGGTGTCAAAGTTCCGTTATATCTTTATCACATTCCCCGGCAAATTGGGATTTTTATACTTGATATTCAGCCTTTTTGAACTTGCCCATTGTGTGAGACAGAAAGTTGGTCCCTTGTTTTTGCTATTTCAGCCTGTTGTGCCTTAATTGGAGAAACTGACTACTGGACTGCAAAGTCCATATGCTACATAATCATTATGTTATGCAAATTCTTTGGATTCTTATTGGATAGAAGCAACTAGATGCATGTACATGTTTATTGCTAAGACTAAATAAAAAAGCTATAATATTGCATTTCTCATAAATGCAATACATGCATTTATAAAGATATAATATTTATAATATATAATTATTTCATTATAATAAAGTATATGATACATAAAACGGTTATTTATTTTATAATAGATAATCAATTATAAAAGTTATACTTAATAAGAGTTTAAAAATTGAAGTTGTCCACACTGAAATCTTACTCGCCCTTTTTTTTTTCTCTTCGTATTAAAAATTTCTCCTCATAGAACTGTTCCCATATGATTTGTTTTCATGAAACAATGCTTTTAAAGCATCATAACAAGCTTATCACAATTTAAAAATGTAAGGAAAATGTTTACAGCTACAGTAACCTGAGGAAGATTGTTGTGTAATGAGTAACAGATAAAATTTTTCACAGTTTATATTATAAGCATAACAAAACTTCATAATTTTTCACTGTCTACACTAGATATTAAAATTCTCTGATGATTCTTCTTAATCTTAAACAAGACCAGAAAATGGCATGAATCTATTTTCAGGAAAATTAGTGTAAGGAAAGATAGGGGTATGCCTTGGCGGTGTAAAAAACTATGGCAAAATTTGTTCCTTCAGTTTCTCAGGTTTTAAATAAATTGAAAGCTCAGAAAGCAGTGAGTTAAACATTGTCCTTTGATATGGTGGTGAATTAAATAAACTGACTTATTAACCAAAGCGTCATTTGCTAAAAGTTGTACTTTGATTCTATTTACTTTGCTGAAGATTTAAAAACCTCAGTGCCAATTAAGAGGAATAAATTTTCTGGCTAGTTAAGAACAATTCAAGCAAGATGCATCATCTTCCATTTCTGTCTCCTTCCTAATTTTGGCAGGTTTGTTATAGTTTGAAGGTGCAATACTTTATGGTAAAGCTCTTATGAAGTGGTAATGAGCAAAGCTGTGACAGAATGCTAATTAGCCATTTCTTAGCTTGATTTGTAATGTATGTTAATTCTATATAATCATTTTATATGAAAAATGAGCACTCATCTGGAGATAATACCATAGTGAAAGCCTCCTGATTCTTCCACCTTCTGCTCGTCTTCATGTGCTTTTTTTTTTTTGTTGGTTGGTTGGTTGGTTTGTTTGGAGTTTTTTGGCTTTTTGTTTGTTTGGGGTTTTGTTGGTTTCTTTTCTCATTTTTTTCGGGGGGGGGGGGTTGTGTGTTAGTTTTGGTTTGAGTTTTTTTTTATTATTATTTTTGTTTAGAATTATTTGTTTGTTTGGTTTTGTTTTGCTATCTGTGCTACCATGAAGTAACCATTAGGACGTCCTTGTTGCTTTTACGGGAAGCTCAAAAATATTGAACAGTTTTTATGACAAATCTGGACTGATCCTGCAGTCAGGATTCACATAAGTACTTGGCTGATTTTAATAGTAGTTTTTCACTGTTTACAACATGCTCATGAAGATTTCTTAACTGTTAGTGCTTTAGGAGTTCTCAGTGTTTCATAAGGCTTATCCAGGAAGCTGAATAGGATGCCTGGGTCTGGTGGCAGGAAAGAAGCTCTGTTCCTAGATATCTATTGGCTCCTTTTCCTCTTCCCTCATCATTCAGTTGCTTCCCAATTCTTAGGATGTAGAAGTGCAACAAGGATAGAAATAGCTTTCACTGCAGCGAAGGCAACAATCCTGCACAGGATGCTCTTCCCAAAAGAAATGGAGAAATCACTGCCAGAGGAAACACTGTGTTTAGTCATTTGAGAAGCAAGGGGAAATATCAATGGATATCTGTCTTCAAAAGTAGAATAAGACCTTTACCTGGTTGAGGAGGAGAAAGGAAAGTACAATCGAATTGATAACCTGCCATATAGTATCTCCTACTTTTGAGATAGTGGGACTTAATTTTGTCTAGAAAGGTGAGGAGCCTTTAGTTGCATCTGGTTGTTCTTTTTAGAAGTGCCACTGTACATCCATTTCTGCTGCCACTGAAGTCCGTAACAGTGGGCAGAAATCTCAGTCCTTGAGAATGGTGGGCAGCTGGGAAGGTCTATCAGGTACCTGTGCTTATCCTATCACTATCTATGATGACAGTACTGCACCATAGATGAGAGCACACTGCATGGAGCTTTTTAGAAGTGCGAGGTTTAAACTGGCATCAATCACTTTTTTTTTTTTTTTTTTTTTTTTTTAAAGGGGGGAAGGTATAGTCTACAGTGTCCTGTAGCAGTGGCATTGCTGAAGTAGTGCAGTTTGAAGCTGGTATCATCATGAATTTGGCAAAAAGTTTTACAATAGTCAAAACAATATACAATTGACAGCAGTAAGAAAATCAAAAAGCTAAACTGTAGTACTCAGAAGAGATATTTTTGTAAAAGGTATTAATTCAAATATATTTGTCCAAAGTTTGCTACTTTTGTCTTCAAAGGATAAAAAGGACCCCAAACAAACAGGTGAAGATGTAGTGATGATCATAGAATTATAGAAGCACAGAATAATTTGGGCTGGAAGGGACCCTAAAGGTCCTGTAGTTCCACACATCCCCAGCCACAGGAAGGGATACATTTCCCTAGATCAGTTTGCTCAAAGCCCCACCAAACCTGGCCTTGAACACTTCCAGAGACTGAGCATCCACCACTTCTCTGGGCAACGTGTTCCAATGCCTCACCACCCTCACAGTAAAGAACTTCTTCCTAATATCTAATCTAAATCTTCCCTCATTCAGTTTAAAGCCATTCTCCCTTGTCTTATCACTACATGCCCATGTGAAAACTCTCCAACTTTCTTGCAGGACCCCTTTAGGTATTGGAAGGCTGCTCTAAGCTGCTCAGAGACTTCTCCTCTCCAGTCTAAACAAGCTCAACTCTTTCAGCCTGTTTTCATAACAGTGGTGCTCTAGCCCTCTGATCATCTTTGTGGCCTTTCTCTGGACTTGCTTCAGTAAGTTCATGTCATTCTTATGATGGGGACTCCAGAGCTGAATGCAGTACTCTAGATGAGGCCTCAAAACAGCATAGTGGAGGGGCAGAATCACCTCCCTTGATCTGCTGGTCATGCTTCATTTAGTGAAGTCCAGGATGCAGTCAGGCTTTCTGGTCTGGAAGTGCATATTTCAAGCTCATATTCAACTCTTTATTCAGCAATACCCACAAGTCCTTCTCCTCAGGGTTGCTTTCAATCCAGTCTCTGCCCAGCCTTTATCTGTGGTTGGCATTGCCCTGACTGAGCTGCAGGATCTTGCACTTGGCCTTGTTGAACTTTATTAAGTTTGCATGGGGCCACCTCTCAAGGTGGCAAGGTCCCTCCCTTTACCTCTAGTGTGCTGGCAGCACCACAGTTTGGTGTTGTCAGCAGACTTGGTGAAGGCATACTCAATCCCACTGTCCATGTCACCAACAAAGATCTAAAACAGTGCCAGTCCTTATACCAAACCCTGAGGAATACCACTTGCGACTAATCTTCACTTACATATCATGCCATTGACCACAACCCATTGAGGGTGACCATCCAGCCAATTCCTTATCCACTGACTGGTCCACCCACCAAATCCATGCCTCTCCAGTTCAGAGACAAGAATGTCACACAGGACAGTGTCAAATTCTTTACTCAGTTCCACGCAGATGACATCAGTTGCTCATGATGTTCATGTATTAGTGAGCAGAATATTTCTGGCTTGGGATTGTGAGTTTATAATTCAATGTCAGGGCTACTGACACTCCCAAAGAAGATGAATTTCTTTCCTATTCTATCTAAAACAACTAGAAAAGCAGAAAGTGAAAATAAGAGATTAGTTAACCTTTTAACCTGAACATAAATCCCTGAAGAATGCAGAGTGTCCACAAAGGTTTCATATAAAAAGCATGAGAATATTTCTTGTAATGTGTTTTATCAGAACTGAAACCAATCAACAGTTATCTGCAAAAGCTAAAGAAATCTAATCATTAACTGAACTGCTTAGCAAATGGTCCATATTAAGTGGTTGAATTTACAAGTCGTTTAGGGATGATAACAGGGTAGCAAGTGAAGGAGAGATTGGATAGTCAAATCAGGAGAAAAAATGATCAGTGGTATTTAATAGAAACAGAAATAGAAAACTCACTTCAAGAAATGTCTGCGGAATTGGAGATTCTAAATTTCTTGAATACTTTGAAAATTGTGCACTCTGAATATTAGAGGTAATTTCAAAAAGGATGTAAAAATATTGTCTAAGTTAGGGTCTGGTTTCGGCTGGGATAGAGTTAATATTCTTCATTGTAGTTTGCATGACGTTACACATTTTCAACATGATTTTAGTCCTAAATTCTCATATAACTTCTTACACAGTTTATAATGAAGATGGGAAAATAAAAATGAAGGGAAGGAATAGTAAATAGGAAACCAACACCACCCTCCGCTAAATCCACATATTCAAGTGGTCAGATGGTGCTTTTACGATTTTTATTCTCTCTGCCCCAAAAGTCATGATACTAGGTTTTTATAACAAAATAAAATTCTATACTTCAGTACATATCCTTTTTGTCAAGTTTTTTGAAGTCTAAAAAAAACCCACTAATGCAAATGTAAGCAGAGGCAATTCAATTCCATTTGAGATTATTCATAGCAGAAAATATTATGGATTTATCTCTTTTCTATCTATATGGTGACAACTCAATTTAATTACTGTATACGCATGAGGTATCTTTATTTCTTTTTCTTGGGTAATTTTTCAATAGCACTAAGTGACCAGAAAAAAATGAAAAAATTCTATTATAGTATGATTTTAGCACACAAAGTAGTCACGTGCCAACTGAATAGTTTAGGAAATGTCTAATTAGCTGAATACCTAAAACTATGAACTGGTTAACAGTCCAGAACATGTTTAATTGTATATTCCAAATCAAAGACAATTACAGTGTGAATTAGCTCCGGATAATTTAACAATGGTTGCTACCGTATGTAACATTTTGAATTAGGTGTCACAGATACAGTTATAGTGGTTCATCAGAACATCCTATTTTCTATATTTCTTTTTCAATGCACTGTAAATAACTATTTTCTAGATGTTATTGAGCATTTATTTTAATTAGAATTTTTCCTCCCCAAAAACAAGCAGGTGTTCTTCACTGATTGATTGAAATTGTTTGGAAGTTGAGAGCTTCAGTGAATCCGTGACATAGTTTTGAAGTGGGAAATGGTAGAAAAAAATGATGAAGTGATTATGGATATTTTTAATAGTGGAGGGAAATCTGAATACAGCTTGAAGAGCATTCAAAGATGAAGATATAGGCCAGGAAAACAAAGGGAAAAAAAGTATTTAACACATATGCAATACACAGATTGAAACTGTAAGGAAGCTATCTTTTGGCTCATGTTTATACAGGTTTTCTAGATGTGCAGGGGTTTTGTACATAATGCAGAACACAAGATATTGAAAAGCATCATTTAGATTTTTTGTTTAGTGAATTGAGATTACTCATCATCTTTATTTATTTTTAAAGATATTTTTTCTTACCAGAAATATCAGTTCTGTAATTCAAAGACAATTTAAAAAAATAAAAGGTAATTTTGTTTTTTTGCATAATCATCCTGAAAGGTCTAGAACAGAAATGAAGAAAAAAGAAAACATGAGTCCTTTTCACTGAATAAATCTGTAGTTTAAAACAATTAATTTAATTACACCAGTGCTTTAAACAATAGCCGAGGTGTTCAGCCCCTGCCTCTAGGCTTATGTCCAGGCTCTGCCTAGGCCCATCTGAACAGAGATGCCTGATGCCTGGGGCTGCTTCAATGTTTTGGCTGCTCTAGGCTGGGGCGGTGAGATAGGCGCTGGCTGCCAGGCCATGTCCTGGTGCTCCCAGGAAGCTGCCAGCCACTGCTGTGCCTTGCCCCAAACCCTACTTCCTGGTATCTCTGTGTAAAGGTGTGAGAAAGTGTGTGAACTAAGAGCATGCAAGAACAGTAAAATTAGAGCCACAGGTATGGAGACCAGAACAGTTAGCAGCTCAAGTATTTAACAGCTATAGCAACATAAAAGGATACAAAACCTTAAAACCCCAGGGCACTAGAAGATGGCAACTTGGCAGTATTGAGGATTTGTCTGGCCTAAAGAGCCTGGCTCATCTTCATTTGATTGAAGGACTGCCTGAACAGCAAAAGCTTGGGTCTCCCATCAGAGGTTGCAAGCATATTAATATTATGATGACCCGTTTGCCTAAGCTGTCAGTTATGTGCATTAGCCAATATATAGTTGCTTTGTATAGCTGTGTATATCCAGTTATTTACAATCCCATTCCAAGTCATAGAAGTAACCCAAAGCCTCTGATCCGGAAACAGAGCATGAAGATATTTTCTAATCTTTAGACATAAGACTGATAAAAACATTTTATATAAACTATTGATGATGCTATTCAAATTTATTTGAGCATAGTTATTTTCATTCAATGAATAGTCAATGTGGATTTATGAAAAATGAAAAAGAATCCTTTTTTAGCAATGAAGAATATAAAATAAAAATTCTGATTTTTTTTTTTTTCAGTGTTAGGAATAAACTTCAGTTTCCTTTACATTGTCAATATATTTTGGATAAACATATTTCCAATTTACATGTAATTTCCAGGTGTTGTGGTGTTTATGTCAAGTCAAGGCCAAACAAGGCTTGCTAGCTCAACTCTCAAACCTTTTATTCTGACCAGAGTAACTGCCAATATATCTGTCCTTTGAAGTTGTTAACTATTTTTAAATCAGAAAGTCATTTTTATGTTGGCTTCATCTGACTCCCAAACAGAAGACAGAACTGGGATGTCTAGTGGGATGGCTGGTGGCATTACTGATGTTCACAGGACTGGCTCTTGTAAAGCTGCTGTAACTGCAACACAACAGCTTGAACTGTGTCTGCTCACAGTTCGGTTTTGTGCTGCTTGAGCGTGCCAGCATGTGAATGTACACCTGGGTGTGTCTGAAGGTGTGAGTTGTCAAACCAGGATTGTAAATATGTATTTTTTATTTTATGAGCCTCACAAATCCCTGACAAAATACCACACATGATTCTGAAACAATTATACTTCTTTTTTTCATTAATCCATTATGCTTTCTATTAATAGCCATTGATATTTCTTAGTTTTCTAAGTGATTTCCACAGGTTTCACCACTTAGGCAATGGGTTTTTGTCAACGGATATATGCAGGCCCACCTCTTTGAGCCTGCCCTCCAGTGTGTTGACTGCACCACAGTTTGGTGTCATTGACAAACTTGCTGAGGGTGCTCCTAAGAAATTACATTTTTAACTTAGAAGTAATTGGCTCAAGAACTGAATGTGTATCAAGGAAGACAACTTTAAAGATGCTAAAATTTGAGATGATGACAGCAGGAATACAGAGAAGTGTTAAATACAGAGGAGGAGGAGGAGGAGGATCACTGCACATATTCCTGAAGAGAAAGCATTCTGAAAATACAGTGGTCATGGGAGATCTATTCGATTTGTTGTCACTTGTGAGATAATACTATTATTGTGTATTTCAGGAATAATGAACAAATTTCTTCTACTGCTAGTACAGAAGTACTAGTAGTAAAAGTTATATGGAAGATGTAATTCAGGCAAAATTTAACTTACTTTTTAATGCTCTTTTGTGGTGTGAATACAGTAATGGAAGTGCAGATCCTCTCTTTATGCTTTTACAAATACACACTTGCCTGAATCTGGTAGCTAGCTTCCAATTATTCATAACCTCATTACTGTCTAACAAAGACTTTCCTAGACATGTAGACACTCTTCAGTGATAACTGATTACACACAACAGAGTTTTGAGGCCATATGCTTTGCTTTTATTATCATGTCAAATGCTGAGGCCTGCCTTCTTTCCAGTCAAGAAAATGAACTGGTTTTCCTCTGACTGTATCCTATTTGAGTGAAGACACTATGTTTAAACTAAAAATAAAGCAATGGAAGATGAAGGGAACTAATTTCAATTTAAAATTTCTTTTCCCATGGCATTTCTGATATTGTATGTACTTTGCTGCATTTCAGCTGCCCTAGCCCAAGCTTTTTATGTCACTAATCTCAGCACTAACATACAATGCTTATTCACAAACCCCAAAGGAAAGTGCAGTGGTACATATAGCCCAAACAGGCCTCCAGCACCAAAGGTAAATTAGAGTTGTCATAAGTCTAGATTACATATCCTTTTCTTATACACAGAAACTATATCCCAAAAGAGATAAAATACCTTTAGTCATTTTCCTGGGATTTTCAAATATTCAGAGTTCCAGCTTTGAACAGCTGTTACAAACATGCACTTAGAAGTCCAAAAGCCCTAGGTAAACAGGCTTCACACTGAGCAACTGCAAATAAAGTGCTTATTAAGTCTGCTCTTGCCAGAATACATCAGGCTGTCATATGTGCCTGAACCCGTCATACTTGTGTATGTACTACAGCAACCAAAATATTTCTGTTTACAAAATAATACAAAAAATGTGAGAGGCATTCTGATATGTCAAAATATCCAATATTTTGACATGTCAAATATCATCATTACTTTTAAAGAGACATTTTTTATGTGCTATATAAATCAGTCAGATCCATTTTGGCTGATATGATTAGGCCTGGATTCCTCTCACTTAATTGTAGTTGTACAAAAACTAGTCATCAAGTCTTGGTTAGCTGTTCTCAATTAAGCACCTGTGTACAGGCACCTTCAGCAGGCACTTCATTCTGCCTTTCTCTGGCACATGTCTTCTGGTGAAACAAATTATTCTCTCTCACTACTGATTTTGGGGAGGTCTGAGAAAATAAGTTTAGACTAGCTACCTATTCTTTTAGGAGAGTAAAACTAGATGACTTTAATCTGGTCTTTGGAGTCAATCAAAGACCAGACTGCAAGTTGGACAGGGTATAGACATTTGTGGGATGGCATGCAGCATGCAAATCTATTCAGTATTATGAGTTCATTTATTAACCGAAACCGCAGTAGACAAAACCAGCTCCTTTTTATTGGTGAAGGGACTTACTTAGAAATGTCTTTACTTGTTAGAACACTGTTGTGACTTCTGTGGCTTCTTCCCATCTGACCTGTAGAAACACCTCTGTCTGACATTCTCATACCAATATCAGTAAATATTATTTTGAATGCTGGAAAGAATAAAAGTGTCTCAAATGCCAATATATCTACATTTTCAGAAATAAGTGAGCACTTTAGAGTGCTTTTTGAGATAAAACTTACTTAGGAGTAAAAATAATTATATTGTAAGAATTTTTTGTCCAATATGTGTTTTAAATATATTGAAGATTGTCTTTTCTCAATGGCTATTTCAAGAATGGCTGTTTCAAGAATTTGCATTTCTGTGGTTGGAAAATGCTATTCTTGCTTCAGGAATTTGCAGTCCCTTTTTTTTGGGGGGGGGGGAGGGTTGGTTTTGGTTTTGCTGTTGGGGTTTTTTTAGTTTTGTTTTATATGTATATATAATTTCCCTTACTTGAACAGATTTATTTGATGCTGACTAAAAAGATGAAAACAAAACTTTAATTTCATTCATCTTACCTTCTGTAAATATGTCTCACTTCTCATTAGGGACGGCAAACTCAAAATAAATGTAAGATTTCACGGCTTCTCTCTGTTAAGGTATTCTGTGAGAGATCTAGGGATACTGGGGTGCTTGGGAGGGTAAGTATCTTTCAACAATCAGACAGCATGCGTTCTATTTAATTTTGTTTAGTTCAACTATTCCTCAGTGAGCATGGCATCAACTGCTTCATTTAAAGCCTGTGAAATGTCCCAGATGGGTTTTTGCTGGGGGAATAAGGGAGGAGAAATTAACAGTATTCATCAGATCAAGCACAAAGTTTTACTGTCTTGTCAGTACCAATAGCACTGATGATCAATAGATAGTGTGAGCCACTGAATGAAAAGACAAAGGACTAGTATGTATGTGATATAAAAAAACCTGTGAGCTTACAGTAAACTGCTTTAGAAGGAAGCAGAATGCAATGAATTAAAAAAAAAAAAAAAGCAACTGTTTCACATCTTTCATTCCTTATAACTGGCTCATGGGTGTTTATAGAGCCACTCTGAATTGCTTTGAGCACTGCAATAGCCAAAAAAGACAATATTTCTAATTTGAGATTAGTCAGTTATTAGTAAATATATATATACATATATGTATGTGTACATATGTATATTTATATATATGCATGCATTTTCTTTCAACTACAGTGTAGCATGAGTAGCATGCAACAGCAGCTAGCACAACTGGACTGCTGATTACGTATCTGTCATAGAACTAATAAATACGGCAGTCTTTCAGCATCTTTTTGCACAAGCGATGCTGTGGTCCCTGCATCATTTTTGGTGCTTACCATAGTAAGTCCATGTCTTTCTTGCAGAACAGAACCCAGACTGAAAATGAGAAGTTTTTCAGTAGTGCTAAGGAGAGATGAAGGAGTACCTTCCTCAAACTGCTGGCCATGATTTCCTAACACAGTTGAGTGGTGGAACATCCCCTGACACAGGGATTTTGCAGTCATCATGTCATCAGACCATGCTCCTCTGGTGGAAATTGGAAGCGTTCCAGAGTTCCTCATCTGAGACACAGTGCCTTACCCTCCAAAATGTCTCAACTTTCTCTAAGGAGAGAATGTCTGTCCTAAACTTAGGGTAATTGAATTGCAGTAAACAATGCTCAAAATAGACTATCAATAGTTCTCTGACACATTTCAGACAGCTCATGTTAGAAAAATTAAAATCACACACAATAAATTTTTCTTAGGAGTGATTTTTGAATGAATAATATTCATGCTGCTTTTTCTAATGAAGCTGTATGCAGTGTATTCCTTTAAATATATTTGTATCTTTTTAGAAACACACTCTGAAGCATGTATAAATATTTGTGATGTTATGGCACCTGCGTAGTCTGAAATTTTCCGTTGAATATTCATGGCAATTTTAATGAAAAACAATGAAAAAAATTAAGGTACAAGTGACAAAATTGGCTATTTAGTAAAAATCAGTTTGGAATTTAAGCTCAATTTACATAACAATTCTTAGTGATAAGGGAGAATCTGCCTAAAAGGTTTAGGTCTCATCAAAATTATGTTATTTGTATCCGTTTTGGTTGGTTTGGTACAGAATTACACATACCAGAAATATCCAATCGTGCAGGATTCAAAGGCAAAAAAACTATGTTTATATTAGCTGGACCTCACACCCAAAGATGTTAGATTACAAAACATTGAAGTCCAAGATTTTAGACTTGTATTTCAAAGTTATGAGCTTGAATTCTATGCATGAGTCAGAATGATGAGATTTAGAGGTAGCATTCACCCACCTATATAACCACAAGTTCAAATTGTACTGCTACAGCACAAGGAAAGTAAGGCATTACTGCTTTTGAAGATGACATATTGACAGATACAGCAACAGGAAGTCTGATATTTCCATTAGGTCTTAAATTACACATTCAGTAATGAAAGCAATGTGTCAGCACTTTTAAATGCTTCACAAAGATGTGCACCACTACCTCTTTCCCTAACACAATTTCTTCAAAAACTTTTCAAATCTTACACTCACACACCCTAGGAATACAAAACGCCTTCAGAACAATCTCAACAATTTTATCTAATAAATAACCCTAAAATAAGTCTAAGGAGTAAGCCTTTTGAGGGAAGAAGAGTGACTTATTTTTTTTTCTCTTCTCTGTTGCAGATGGCAACAGCATTCCTACATTTTGGGGCAAATATAATTTCCTTTGAAAAACTGTGGACTCACACAGCTACACCGAGTTTCTGAGACAATTACACACAAAGCAACTATTGATGTTGCTTCATATAAATTTCTGTCCCTCATTATGCCATAACTGTAATAAGTTACACTTCCTAATGTTAGGATAGAATAAGCTTCCCAGACCAACTCTTTACGAAGAAATCAAGTGAAAAGCAGATAATTTTTTAACAGTGTTTACTTCTGTTTCTATAACCATGTGGCATGCAAGAATCATCAGAATTACTATAAAATATAAAAAAGAGAAAGTTCATCACCAAATTTTAAAAATATTATTCTAAACTCAATGGAAAATTAAAGACAAGGGGTAAAAAGTCACCATGTTGTGTTCATAAATTCATGAATTCTTACATTTAATTAAGATAATAATTTACAAATATTCTATATGAATTCTTTCATGTAAAAACAACTCAATAGTATCGGCTATGTATAAAATAAAAGCAAAAAGTTTGATGGAGAGAAAACTATTATAGACACTGGACAGGAAAATAATTTCAACTAAAGGTGCAATCCTGAGAAAAAGAATATTTAGTGCAAATAATTGGTCCTACTTAGAAACCTGAGGCTTGGTTCTTATTTGCCCTCTATTTTAGGAAAACATGTATTTCACACAAAACAAGTGCAAATACTTGATTTTGGTTGTTGTGGATTTTATGGGTGTTGTAAACAAGTACAATAGATTTTAGCTGTTAGCTAACAGTGATAAGGCCTGCTAATGCCACCTGAAATCTGCAAAGGTGCATGTCTCCACGATAGTACATTCTGACAAAATGTATGGGATGCGACAATTTTATAGTTTTGCCTATATAGCAGTTTTTAAGAATTGCATAAAAATACAAGTAAGGCGTGTTTTGATCTTAGTACACCAAGTCTTAAAATCAAAGTAGGTAGGTTGGACTAAAACCTACAGGGATATTGCTAGTTAAGCATCTTAATTTTAAAATCTGTTCCAGAGGAACTCTGTATAAATCTAGTTTTATCTGTGCTGACAAGTTTCTACCATATTTTCAAAACAACACTTCAAAATGTAACATTTTTCCAGTTCCAAAATATTACTTTCGTAGCTCCGTAAGATTTTTGAAGATAAAAAACAGCTTGTGGGTCATTCTCATGACATTGGCATATAAATCTTAGGAATAGGGTAAGAGAGGAAAAAAAATCTTGCTTTAGTCATAAATTGCATAGAAGGCTTGTCAGCAGTAAATCAAGTTGCCTGATATTTCTACATTGCAAGTCATGGCACAAAATGTGACACAAAAATAAGGGAATGTGTATTACAGGGAAAAATAGAAAGGATTAACTTTAGAAAAATACAGTCAAAAAGTCCTCAAAATGAATTGCTTGAAGTGGCTGGGAAGCTGACAGTATAATAGTCATGGAGGCTTTTTTGTGTCTTATCAGAGATGTCTGGCTTGGCTTAGAATGTCAGCTAGGTGCAAAGCTGCTGTTAGTAACAGAAAATAATCTGTTTGATGGAAAATCTTTACACAAAGTAAACTGTCTTGTGAGGACAAACACTTAGTATTCCTACAAAAACTCAGTACATCTCAGTATGTATCTCTACATATATGGATTAACTACTTCAATTTAGTTAAAAACCCCCCAAAAGTTGTAAGTATATATTAAGTATTTTACAGTAACTCCTTTGTTTTAAAACTTTCCCAAAATGGAGTTAAGATTTATTCCTTATTACTGCAAGAAAGACAGAATATATATGAAGGTGAAATATTTCAGCTACCAAATTTAGTAACTTTATCTAGAGTCTATATAACAAAGAAGAGAGCACATGAAGAACTAAAAGAATCAGAAATTGAAACTTAGGGAGTGTGAGTAAAAATAATTAAAAGTAAGGACAGCATAAAGAGATCTGTGCTCTAAAGATTTTTACAATCAAAAAGGTTTTCTATATTGTCTGTGGTGATTATGTTGCAAAATTTGTACAGTAGATACAGTAGCTCCTCTACATCAGCTGTGATATTTCATGAGAATGCCTTTCTGTGCAGTAACAGTTTGTTAGTGTAGGTACTTATGGAAAACCTGAAAGCAAACATAGAAGGTGCACTAAATTTTAGACATTTATGGGGTTTTGTTGATTAATGGTTCAGTTTAACATGACCTTTAGTATCACCTTTGCTTGAGAGTATGAAAATAGTACTTGCAAGAGATCTGTGAGAAATGAAGCAATGGATTCAAGAGATTATCATTTAATGTACCTGGAGAAAAAAAAAACAAAACCACACCCTCTTATTACTTCTAAATGACCTCTAGTGTACAAGTGGATTTTTGTTAGCACTAAATAAGCTTAATATTTTTTAAATGAATTCTGATGACCCTGCTATACATCTGTCTTCTCCCTCTTAGACTCAGATTGGAATTTTCTCATATAATTCCCAGCTATACAGGTAACATCCCGAGTACAACAACTTGTTGTCAGGACCAGAGAGTGCTCAGGAAAGGTTTAAATTCTTAGCAAATAATGCTCATTTATTAAGTCAAGTCCTGCATAAGCCTTTTGCCAGCAGTTGGAGTATGAGCAACAACAGTATCACAGAAATTTCCTGAAAATAAATGATTTATTGAAGAATAAAACATGACTGGAAGAAAAGTAAGCAAGACTATGGGGAAGCAGGTTGACTTGGTTTTGTCTGGGATAACATTAGTTTTCTTCTTAGTAGGTGGTACAGTGCTCTGTTTTGGATTTAATTTTGATAACATAAGGATGTTTTAGTCATTGCTAAGTCTTGACTTTTTCTCTGCTTGACTTACTGTAAGTCAAGGACTTTTCAGTCTCTCATGCTGTGCTGATGAGACAGTGAGAAGGGGCACAAGCAACTGGGATGAACCACAGTCAAGACAGCTGACCCAAACTAGACAAAGGGATCCAAAGGGATATTCCGTACCCTGGAACGTCATGCTTAATATATAAACGGGGGGAAGTTGGTCTTGAGACCCATATCACTGCTCAGGTACTGGCTAGGCATCAGTTAGCAGGTTGTAAGCAATTGTACTGTGCCTCACTTTTGTTTCTCTCTTTTCTCTCTTCTTTATTACTATCACTATTACTATTACTATTACTATATTTTACTTTGGTTATTGAACTGTTCTTATCTCAACACACAGGTTTTACCTTTTTCTCAGTTCTCCTCCCCATCTCACTAGGGGGAGGGAGGCAGGAGAATGAGTGGGCATGGTACTTAGTAAAATCATGGCACAGATTTTCTCTGCATAGAGTATCTCATTCCATTCCTTGTATTAGGAATAAACTTTCAAAATGAAGATACTGAGAAATGGGATTCCAGAAGGAGCAAATGGGATTGTAAGCTATTTACTATAGACTATTTGATGGACCTCCTGCAAGGATAACTTAAGATCAATAATTTTTTTAGAGCAAATAGAAGAGTTGTCATTAAATGCAACTTATCAAACCCCCAAATTATTGTTGAGAGTAGCAAAACTTGATCTCCTTTGTAATAGGCAGTTTTCAAAGCTGTAAAGAAAAATTGCTTTATTTCTCTATCACCATCATGCTGTCTTGCTACTATGTGAGTTCACAAGAGGAAGGAACAACATTGGGATTGAAGAAAACCCATGGGCAAGATATCTTGCTATCCTGGTCACAGACAATACATGAGACTTTTTGAATGGTTTATTCCACAAAGACCAGGAGAGCATCCTTTTACCTCCTAAAGGAAGCACCTGGGAGCTTTCTCCTCCATCGAGGGCATTATCCATGGCAGATGCTGCATATCCTCTCCACTCTGAGACTATAAAGCTAGCTCAGTCACAATCCACCAAGGCTTCTAGGTTATAACAGTAGTTAAAAACAACAAACCATGCCCCCAGATAGCTGAAACTGTTCATCTTTTTACTTTCCTCATACACACAGCCTTTGTCTATCTACTTGACCCCATCCTTTTGCTTACTCTTCACTGTTGCTTCCCCATATCAAGCTTGGAAACCCCTCTCCCAACCACTCAGATACAACTCCTACCTCAAACATACTCTGCTATTCTCTGAAATGTAAAGTCAGAAGCAAAATCCTTCTGAATTACTTTTTTAATTTATGAAGTCATAGAAAACTGGAGGGTGAGTTACAGGTAAAGGAAGGTAAAAAAGGAAAAAAGAAGGGGATCAAGAAGGTGTGCATAAATAACAGTAAAGTTGAATACTGAAAAAAACAAAAGCCGAATATCATGCATTAGAAAAGGATAGCTATGGTGGAGAGAAGGTTAAGTGAACTCCTATTTCTCCATATAATTTTCTCACCAACGTCAAGATAAGCAGGCTTTTTTGGGGTACTCAAGCTATCTCTTTGAGGGATTCAGGAGCCCCTGGAGATTCTTCATCTAGGCCTTCCAAATCAAAGGGTTCCTGAAGAATCTTACTGTTCACACACTTCTTGGCTTCCATATGACTCTGTCAACAAAGACCATCAGGACTGACAACTGACCACTTGCAACAATACCTCTCCTGAGTATTGTTTCACTTCCAGAGGGCTCTAAACAGGGCCTTAATTGTTCTTCAGAAGCCTTTTTAGGTATACCAATGGCTTACAACCCAAACTGTATCTGCTCAGCTTCTCACTTCAACCTTCTTGTGACCAAGACCTCCTCTTCAGAGTCTCTGTGAAAGAAACATATTAGACAGCACACATTAATCCCCATTAGTGTCTTTTCTTTCTTGTTGCAAGCCACTTTGCATGAGCAGGGATCCAGAACCTTATGTTACCTCCAGTGCATCTGGGAAAGATGTGAATACCCTTTAGGTAAGTGGAGGCAACTCTATGTCAAAAATGCTGTGCTTTTGTATATGAATAATTCATCCTGATTTGATGTCTGTGCATTGGTGTACTCACATATGGATTATTGCTGTAGTATATCTACGTGAGGTATGCCCTGAAGTCTACAACCACTATATCCCGCTAAAAGTGCTGTGTCCTGTGGAGATACTGAGATAAATAATAGAATATTTGTTCCACGCAAATTTCTTCTAATTTATATTACCAGAAAGACAGATTGTGGAGAAAGGAAGCAAGGACATGCATGTACCTTATTTTTTTCTAAAGTAAGTGAACCACAGTCATATGCTACCACTGATTCCCAAAGTAGTAAAGGGTAGACTATTCTTGACACCTGACTCATTTGTGCTGAAATGTCAACAAGTAAATGAAATAGAAAAATATTTTACATGCATACAGAGTAAAGTAAAGCTTTAAAAAATGTTCAGAATTTCAGGTCTCAATTCTGAAAATATATGTGGTTATCTTTATGTATGTAAGCATTTTCATTTCGGTAGAAGTACGCACACCTGAGTGATTGCAGAATTAGCTGTCAGATGTTAGAACTGGAAATACCTCTGGTTCCATTTGATCCATCACTTTCACAGGTAGGATGCAGACTTGTGGATGAATAAACAGGTTATTTTTTAATAAAACAATCCAATGATTTGGGAGCCTAAGTCTCATCCCAAGTCCCATTTGAAAATCTGAATGACAAACCTAAGATAACAGGAGATAGATCGCATCTTACTAGAAAGCACCTGGAATTTTTTGCCAAGGTACATAGTGCTTCAGAACATAAAATGACAAGATTAAGATTCTAAAGAACAAGCTAATGTAATGAACTTTAAATGCATAAAAGTAAACGGGAAGGAAAAGTTGATAAGAACAGGTCACACAAAAGCTGAAAAACTAAAATTAAATATTTAATTAGAACTCTGATTTTGCTTTCAAGGTAGGTGGCATTGCACAGGCTATATTACAATCTTTATAGCTTTTTGTTTTGTTTGTTTGTTTGTTTGTTTTGCCAAGGAGAATATTGTTTATTTTTAACAGGCCACTTTAATATTAATACATGTGTAATAGGATCAGAACTGAAAATCAGCTAAAGATGGTAAATTTTACATTACTGGGAAAATTACAATTTTTTGTATTGTAAAAACATTTATTTTTAACAATTTACCTACATTAATCAAAAAAGTACAGCATATTTAATAATTTTACAAATTCTTCATAAAAAATATATCTCTGTACAAAAAGTTCTTTTGCACCTACTTCATGTCACAGCAGCATGTAGTGAAATGGCAGAATGAAATACTGGGAATGAAAATTAGATTGACTTGATCATAATGCCAGCGTTCTTCCCCAGCCCCCCCGCCCCCCCCTTTTTTTTTCTTTTTAATAACAGCTTTTCTTTGTTTACAAAATATTTTACACAAGAAAAAAAATTATTGCAGCTAGCCTGGAGAAAGGCAAGATGTGTGATACAAGCAGCAGTTTTTAACAGCTTTGAAGCACATAACCTGTTTTTTAAAAAAAATATATAGCATGTATTATTAGCCCGTCATAATGATCTGGTCAACACTGGGGAGAAAGTCTTCTGCATATATCTCAGAAAGCACATTTCCTGGCTGCCATTAACCCAGCCACTGCACAACATTTTAAGAGTCTTATTCTGATGAAGCACCATATGTAAGTGCATGCATATACAGCCCTCTGTAAAATAACTTTAGAAGAAAGAGATTCAACCTGAACAGAAGACTCAAACATAGCGGAGAAGTAGAAGCATTTGAAGGATGCGGACAGAACAGACAAAACTACGAATGCTTTTTTTTACTTGGGTTCCAGTCTGAAGTTTCTGCTCCCAAACAAACATCTTAGGATAATTTGACAGTGTGTCCCAATTTTGAGTGTCCCTGATCAAAGAACACTCAGGATAAACATTCCTTACATAATCTCCCCCAAATAAACCACTGAATAAACAATTCACAAGATCTGGGCTTTCTAATACAAAGATCAAATAATTTAACTATTGTCTTTTCTAAGACCATTCCTCGGCGGTCATAGCAAGACAGATCTCTGAATACACTGTCAGGGCAGGAGAAGAAAACATGAATAACAGCTACTCCACTTTTTTTTTTTTTTTTTTTCCTGCCATTGCCACTATAGAAAGAGTTCCAAAGCAGTAATGTCAAGCAACTGTCAAAAACTTTAATGACACAACAGCTTTCCTCCCTGGCCTGCTGCTCCTCTTTTCAACTCTTCATTTTCAGAGCAACTTCCTCTGCATGGGGGAGGATCAGGAAAACAACTTTGATCTGATGACTTGGTTCTTTCTCAGGAAATGTGAAGGGCTCTGAGATGTGACAAATAAATGAAACTTATTGCACAAAAACTTCAGAAACAAACCGAAAGAGGAAGGCCAACACCTACTAACAAAGTGAACAGGGAACTGGCTGAAAGGATTATTTATTAAATTTTCTTCAGAGTTTCTTGCTCATATGAGGAATATAACAGCTGGAGGCCCTATAATACTGAATTATTTTGCTAGTACTTTTCATCTAGCAGATGTAGAGTTGTTAAGCTGAGTAAGGTTTACCTTTGAAATTTTCTTTGTGTTCTGCAACATTAGCTGAAAAAACTGTTACTGGGCTTACATTACCTTTTTGGTTTGTGTATAACAGCCAGACCTACACACATATGGAGTTCAGAAACATTATTCTGCCTTTTTTTTTCTTTTATAGCAACTGGACAATAGGACAATTTGAAATTCAGAAAACTGAAACAACAACAACAAATAACCCTGATTTTTTTTTTTTTTAATGGAAAGCAACTTTCCTGATTTCTGAGCTCACTGTGTCTAAAATCAGATTTTGCTTGTTTCCTGTAATTTCCTAATTTAAAACCTCAATTTATCTGCCCGATGGCATTTTTCATTTGTTTGTTTCATTCAATAAAACCTCTACTTCTGAGGAAATGTTAATGATTTACTCAATCTTTCATATTTACAAATTTAAAACTTTCTCTGTCAAACTTTGTAAGTACAAAAGCAGTAAGCAGTGTGCTTAGAAATTCTGAAAAGAAACAAAGCAAAGATAACTGAGTATTTCTCTTTGTGTAAAGTAGAAACTGAATGACAGCTTGTTATGGACAAAATTTGCACTGGGTTTACATATGCTACTGTAAGGTGTTTTAGTTCCATGTAACATCAGAAAATGATGTCATATTACAGGAAAAAATGGAAAATAATGCAAAAGGGAAGACTGCATCATGAGCACAGGCTCACAGGCTTTATGAGCTATCTAAAATAAATTACTATTCACATTTGTACATGGCAAGCAGCAATAGCTGCTAACCCCCCTGCTGTTATAACAGTATGATACTGACAATGGTGATTGATAACTGATTTCAGAAGAAAACAATACTGGCAATGAAAGTTTCTGAGAAATGGGCTCTTGTTCTGGCTGAAAGTCTCCAGTGACTTGTAATCATGTTTACGAAGAAATTTAGTCAAAAATTGATAAAGGAAATATTGTTCTCTATCACACATGATTTTAACTGGTGCTAAGCACGGGGCTCATAATTTAATATTCCAAGTAAATTTGTTGTGGAATGTTTTGCTCGGCAAAGAGTGTGTGAATGTCTATATACAATGGACAGTGTGTAGAAACCCTGTATATTTTTATCAGTATCTTACTCAGTCAGCCATAACACTCCAGTGCAAAAAAATTGTGCATTAACATTTTGCAATATAATGGCTGATTGGGAAATTGCCAAACTGCCCTATGTGTGAGATACAGTGTAAGTTTCTTTAATTTTAGCAAGATTTCAATGGTAAAGCATTTGCAGGTGTATGCAACTTCAAGAAAGGTTGTCTTTTCCTTCAAGAGAGCTTGATTTCTTCAAAATATTCCTGGGGATAATCTGTGGTGCTATCATTTGTCACAGTACTCAAAGGATTTATCCAAGTGCCCAGAAGAATGCATTGAAAGGCATCCAGCCACATACAAATATGAAAGTCTGAGGCATTAAATATGAGAAATTGGCATGACTTGGCAGTCTTCCTTAAAGTGTGCCTTGATTTGAAGCAGATGCAGCCAGGCATTTCGATCCATCTTTAAGATGAAAAAATATTCTTTTTCTGATCCCCAGAAGACTGACATGTTTTTACCAGAAAATTTAGCTGCATGTAGGCTGACAGATGATGTTAAAGATTACAGCAGCAAAGCCAAGAGAAGAAGGGAAACTGGTATATGGCACCAAAGGAATTACTGCTTGTCCATCAGAGGTATGGCTATGAATCAGTCATATTGGGCACTGAAGGCTATACCACTGTACAAACTGTGTTCAGAGTCGTATCAAACCTCACAGCCTTTGCCTCTGTGGGTTTTAAGTTTGTGTCATACATGGGATTTTCAAATGAAGCCTGTCCATTACTGTTTTCATGTCCAGCATACCCATTGTACTGTACTTTTGGTCTTGTTCTGTGAAAAAAAAGACAAGGAATTAAAATTAGTATCACTTAAAAAGAAACAATCTACAATTATTGCAAGTTTTATCTTTAGTATTTCCATCCTGTAGACACAAGTATGTAATCAGATTCATCAAATCCTAACTAATATTCTCATAAATTTTGACATTCAAATGTGGAAGATACAACGACTTATATTTCAGTAACCACCATGAAGAACATATCAAAACTTCAAGGATATTCACATCTTTATGTTTTGTGTTCCAACATATAAAGCCAATAATTACATGAAAAGTAAAAAAAAATTGAGCAGACTTTCTGAGATATCCAGTAAAATGATATCCTAGTAAATTATATTTTCCTACATTAAATCTTTCTATGCGTAACTAAATTAATATATAAAGGAGGTTCAGAATATAATTTCAAAAATGTAATTGAAAGAGGGAACGACAGTCAATGAAGGAGTGCAAAATGTAGATGCTTGGTGCTTAAAACAATCTAGAAAAGATTTTTATGATAAAATTTCAGAAAAGGGTTCTTGAAAATCAGACTCTATTCTGTTTTACATAGCAGATAGTAAAAGCTATTATTGGAAAAATGTCAGTAATCAAAACTGGCAATCTACAAATAATTTTGTTAACCATAAATATGTCTTTCCCCCCATATTTTTACTTTAGAAGTCACAAAAATGAGCTTAGAAACCTTAACTAGAAGTTTTACTAAGTGTAAGTTATTAAATATATTTTAATTTTGTTCAGAAAGACTGAGATGCTGTCTTCATCCTGATGCAATCCCTGTCTGTGAGATAAAAGGTACAGAAACTGTGTAAAAAAAGGTTTAAAAACCCTTGTTCTAATTAGATGATATTAGTCTGACATAGGCACAGCAGAAACATCCATAAAATCATCCCCTAAGAAGACCTTCAAATTCTCTGCTATAGACATCCTTTACTGGTATAACTGCTGTCACTTTATTTTTAAAATTTAATGTTATTCTGATCGCTAAGGTAATTTCAATAAAGTCCCTTCAAAAGTCACAGATTCTGTCTTCTTTTCTTGAAATCTGAACAGAATAAAGGTGACCTAAAGTTACTTTACATCAGTAATTGTTAATTTTCTCATGACACTATGACACTGATAACCCTTCTTAAAATGTGGTTTAATAGGAGAAATTGTTTGAAAATCTAAAAAAGGAACAATATTCTTTGAAAGATTAAGTTATGAACAACATCTTTTTCAAGTATCTAATACATTTAAATTAGATTAAGGTAGGCAGAACTGCAATACTGCACCAGCAGTACCATAAACTTTGGGATTAAAGGTGCTTGTCTGAAGACTTTTCTCTCTCTTAAATACATATGCATTTCTATTTAAAAAAAAACCAGAATCTCCACTGCTCATGCTAGACATAATAGACTTGATAGAATAAACCACAAAATGTACCCCTATGTCACTATGCAGTTCTACTGATGTTTTTTTTAAACCTTGCTGTCTCCTTCTAAGAGCAAAGTTACAGCACTGTTCCCTTTACATTCTGTCTCTTTGCCTGATCTGAATGGTTGTGCTTTTATGCTGCACTTTAGGTTTCCCCCATTGTAGAACAGGAGTTATCTGAGAATGCAGTTCTGTAGCCATCAGAAAGGCTTCTTACAGTAACATGTTCTGAGAGAGAGTTCACAGCTCTTCCTGAGCAGGTTTTTGTTTGTTCTGCTTTGTTTTTTGTTTGTTTTTTTTTTTAACAAAAGGCTGTATTATATTTCAGGACATGTATAATTATAACTGTAGTTCACAAGTTCAAGTTCCACTGCAACTTCTTTTTGAAAACCCTCTAAGGCTGAAGTAGGTAGATAGTCCAGTTCACCACAGGGCAGTGGTTGACTTAGGTTGTCTATGTGATTTCTTAGAGTCACAAAATACTCTCGATATCATGGTTATAGAACAAATTTTAAAAGCATGTTATTAAAAATCATTATTTTTCTTAAACACATTTTTAGAAATTGCAAAAAACACAGGGAGATCAGAGAGTATTGTAGCTTAATACAAAAAAATTGCTCCAGAAATCTTTAGACAAATAGCACTCAGCACGAACAGATGTTTAAAAGAAGCACAAATTTCAGTTTTTAAACCAAATTTCAGAAAAGATGGTAGGATTTATTCTATTATCCATTGACATATAAAGTTTCATATGAGCTGAAGTGGTGCCAATTTACTAGTATTCATGAGCTTATTCAGCATGTACTTTAAGTAGTCTCATTACAGGCTGTTCCTTCATGGGTTTTATGGATTTTTCAGCTTATAAAATTACTACCCATAAGCATTTTGAAAGAAGCAACATACATGAAAAAATAAAACATATGACCTGAGATTTCAATCTGATTCAGCATAACGAGCCAAGAAGATTGGTAGGTCTTTGCTCCTTAATAGAGTGATGCATTTTTTTACTTGTTCACCATTAAGAACTGCCTGCACTGAACCCCTTCATGGGAACAGTTAGAAATATTTGTCTTTCTAGAGTAAAGATATTCTGAAACTTTACTGAAAATTAAAACACAAAACTTATTTAGGTACAGAACAAATAACATTTACAATACCTGTGTTTGTAGAGGTAAAATGCAAACCCTGACAATATTAGAGCAAAGAATGGTACCAGGATGGCAGCTGCAACAGAACTGCTGTTTGTACCGTAATAGTGATTTGAAAGGTCTGTGTCTGCACTTAAAGGACCTGAAATGAAAGAAAAAGGACAGAAATAAAATTCCCAGGTTTTCTTCCTCACAGTTTTCTTTTGATTCAAAAATGAAAGAAAATGGTGTCTTGATAAAATAATTATATTTTAAAACATGAACTGAGCAGCACCCTGAATCGTAGTATAAATCTTGTTAATACCAATTAATAATGTATCAATAACTATCAACATTGTCTAATATGTAGGGTAACAGCAAGTAAAATAATTATGAACTACACCTCTCATGAGTCACTAATTCAGTTAAGTGATATATCTTCTACAAAAAAAACCCCACTAATACTGCAAAAAGTATTCTCTATCTGCACCCTTAATACTAAACTTAGAAATAACAAGGAGTCAGATCACATCATCTGGGTTCCTGCAGTGGCGAAGCAGATAACATGGACTGTAAGGCATTTTGCAGAACCCATTTTTCCATCAATATGAAGAGAGACGTTGTCAAACTGCTTAAATAAGTGGCCAATTTGATAATGCAAATTGTGAAAGATGAAAATTAATTTTATTGTGAAAAATATATACTTTTTTAATAGGAAAAAAAAAGCAGCATATTTTGAGAGCCAAGTCCATGTTGTCAGTTTGCAATTGCAGCTCTTCAGAGAGCAATATGCAGATTCTATTTAAAGAAGGAGAGACCAGGACAGGAGAAAGCACAGTGAGGACAGGCTGGGACAGATAGCTGGGATTGCTATTCTGTGTTAATTTTGCTGATACTAGTAGAGAAGAATAAGAGACACTGCTATTTACCACTCAGAAATGCTTCAATCCACAAGTACATAAACACCGTAACTCCCTTGTTCATTGCAACAACATCAATCAGTCTTTTTAGGACTCTAGGAACAGACCACACGAAAAAGCAGAGACCCAGGCATTGTGTTCTCTTCATCAGTCTACTAAAATATTTAACTTGCAAAACTGAGAAAGCAGCAAACCCATCTATGATTTCTTGCAGTTCAAGTTCAATGTGAAAGCAGAGTGAGGCAAGCTTTTGTTCTCTTAGATATTTTTAAAACTTAGATGTTTCAATTGATAATATATTTTGTGCAGTTACAAAATGTATTAAATACTAGGAAGTAATTAAGTTCCATTTAAATGAAGACAGCCCCCCTAGAAAATTCAGAATTGCCAGATCTCATCATTAAACATGACAAAACACTGTACGTCAGTTCTTTTCACTACCTTAATCTTCTGTCACACTGCAGAATCACAGAATCATAGAATAGTTAGGGTTAGAAAAGACCTTAAGATCATCTACTTCCAACCCCCTGCTATGGGAAGGGATGCCTCACCCTAGACCACGTTGCCCAAAGCTCTGTCCAACCTGGCCTTGAACAGTGCCAGGGATGGAACATTTACCACTTTTTTGGGCAACTTGTTCAGTGCCTCACCACCTGCACAGTAAAGAACTTATTCCTTATATCTAACCTAAAGTTCCCCTGTTTAAGTTTAAAACCATTCCCCCTTGTCCTATTGACACAGTCCCTAATGAAGAGCCCCCTGCTTCAGATACTGGAAGGCTGCTATGAGGTCTCCACACAGCCTTCTCTTCTCCAGGCTGAACAGACCCAACTTTCTCAGCCTGTCTTCATACTGGAGGTGCTCCAGGCCCCTGATCATTCTCGTGGCCCTCCTCTGGACTTGTTCCGACAGTTCCATGTCCTTTTTATGCTTAGGACACCAAACTGTACACAATGCTCCAAGTGAGGTCTCACAAGAGCGGAATAGAAGGGCAGGATCACCTCCTTCAACCTGCTGGTCACACTCCTTTTGATGCACCCCAGGATACAGTTGGCTTCTGTGTATTTGTCTTAGACCTGGTGAATCACAGAATCCCACAGAATCCCAAGGGTTGGAAGGGACCTCGAGAGATCATCTGGTCCAACCCCCCTGCAAGAGCAGGGTAAAAAGGCAAATCTTTTCAAATTAATAAACCTACTACTGTGATAGTTGGGATCATGTTAGGAGCTTTATCACACTACTGTGAAGTATCTCATTAACACTGAACTGTTTTAGAGAAGAATCAGCGTATTAAAATAATCTTTGGACTTTAGTAATCTGTCCTAACACTCAAGGCATGGAAGACCTGTTGGCAAAATGTATATATTTCTAAATGAAATACACATGGAATTAAGTAGTCACTACAGCCTAGAAAAAATTATGAAATTTAAATGTTCCTTTGAATTTTTTATTGGTTAGAAGAAATGACAGAATTTAAAAACTGCATTCAGTTATCACTGTATTTATTCATTCTTCCCTTACAATCACAATCCCCAGCTGTTTTTCCTATTATTGGAGTAATTAATAAAAATGTGCTAATAATTATATTAATTGTAGTCAGCTTGTAACAGCAAAACCATGGAAATAATATTTTAAATCTTATTTTAAATTCTAACCAAGCACTGAAACAGAAATATGTATGATCAATGAGCTCCTAATTTATGTCTCAAGGCTATTATCATGGCACAAATAACAGATACATTTTAATGAATAAGTAGTGTAATGATTATAAAATACCTAATCAGAATTCAGCTAAAAGAAAACAGTTTGATAATAAGCAATTCTTGGGGTGAAGTTTTAGTATGGAATTAAAAAAAAAACACACACATTTTTTTTCTTCTAACTCAACAGTTAAACTAGGCACAAACATATATAGATAATTTCTTTCTAAGTTATCTCTGTTAGATAACTGGCATTTAATACTTATGACTCACAACTCCTATTCAAGGTGAATATTCTATATCGTTACAGTTTTTAAAGTACAACATGTAGGGTAACCATGCTTGAAATTTTTAACTGAAGTTTGCAACCTTTAATTGGCATTGGAAAAGTGTTGGCCAGGTTTGGACCACGCATTTGCTTTCTGTGCATTCTGCTTTTTATTATGGAAGAGAAAATTTGCTGCAATTCTGAATAATTTGAATTAAATTTTATTTATTTATGAATTTTACTTATTTATTCATTACTAATTGTATTTATTTATGAGACTTGGTATAACCTCAGTTACAGTATTTCGTTTTTTAGTTAGTTAGTTAGTTAGTTAGTTAGTTAGTTAGTTAGTTAGTTAATTGTTCAGTTATAGTATATAGCCTGTGTTGGAGAAAAAAAGAAAGAGAAAAGATAATTTAGTTTACTTTCCATTAAAGAAGACATATTTTGTCACTGGGAAACATGATACTTTCATAGAGGGATATTCAGTTATATAAATGTTTTTCAAACATTTCACAGCATAACAGGGGTTTGTTTAGCCTCGTAAGAACAACAGCAGTTAGGTGATGTACAGATTCTGAAAATACACAGAGAAGTCATTATTGCATAAGTTGTATAGTTCTACCCTTTAGATGGTTAATGAGTTTTCTCCTTTATACATATTAGAAAATAATATTTTTTGTAACAAAATATTCATAAGGAAATAAGCATTTCTTTTTCATTGTTTGGAGCTTTCAAATGCATTTCTCCTGTAACTCTGAACCTAGGATTTCAACTGTCTGGAACCAGTACAGCATGGCTCAGTTTTAATAAAAGAACTGCAGTTGAAGTGGGAGAAAGTGTGACAGCAGAAGCAATACAAGATAAGAAAATTAGAATTACAGGCAGAGGAGTAATTTTTTAGATGAGGGTAATTAGCAACTGAAGGATTTAAGGAAAAAAATACCAAAACAGAAAGCAAGTCACCAGCTTCCAATGAGCAACAGAGGCTGGAACTTCTTTCCTTGATTGATAGCCACTGGATAGCAAAGACTGTTTGGGTACCTCACTGGGTGTGATATATATAGCCTCACAGAGCATTAGTCCCAGCATATGTATGCATTAATGTACAACTGTTTTGTACTCTGAAGCTGTGAGTACCCTGTTTAGATCTAAGTTTCTTTGTGAATAATGAAACTCATGCAAAATGATCTGGAGAGGAAGGATGACACCTTTATAGAGTGAAATTTTAAATTTACATGTCTCACGATGTTCAGTGTTTGGAAGCATTGATCAGTTTCAAGAAATGAATATGTATTTCACAGCCATTAATCTAATATATCACAGACGCAAATTAATTATTTATATTTCTTGTCACTACTTGTTATCTCAATGTAGACAAGCTAAAAAAGTACTTTTAAGGAAAAAAAAAAAAAAAGAGGAAAGAGAAGTGAGTCATTGTATTTCCCCAGAGGAAACAAATATAGTGAAATAATCATTTGGTGAAGTAAGTAAGTTTCTCACAAAGTCACTTTTTTCACAGAATCTTAAAGGACAGTCCAGACTGGAATGAGCAAGGCCAAGAGTTTAGAATAAACATCTTTAAGAACTGTTGTGGTAAGGCACAGGCACTCAGTACTCACAGAAACTGAACCTAGCCACAGACATGTTGCCTTCAGAGACCAAGTTATTAAAAAATAATAAAATAAACAAAAAGCAACCAGCAATGAATGACTGCTTGCAAAACAAGTTAAATAATATGGTGTCACAATAAGGACCCCTTAAGCAGGCTCAGATACAGTTCTAATTTGTTTGACAGACTGATAACAGATCTCTCTGCATGTCATTAAATTCCAAGACTGGGCATATCCACTGAGCCTTTTCTTTCTCCAGTGTCACATGATAGGGAATTCTTCATAAAATAGATTGGTCTTTCACCCTTAACCAAGTATTTCCCAGAAAATTCTCTTATTTGAAGCATGCTTGAAGGTGAAGAATTTTATATGACATTATGCATGTCCCAGTGCATGCAGAGTTTATGAACACTTCTGGTTTATTGTAAAGGCAGCAAATATAAATTATTAACTTCCTGAAGAAACAAAAATATGTTAAGTCTTCAGCTGGAGGACATATGCTATTGTTATCTCAGCAGAATATTCATGAACAGAATAGACTTAAAAAACAAAGCCAGTTGTCCTTGAATATGAGAGGGTACGGACAAGTAGTATGACCCGTGTTGGCTGGAATCTGCTTTCTTTTTAGGTTTTAGCTGAGACCATAGTCTCACTGTTTTGTCATATCAAAGACTGCTTATCAAGACAAATGTTTGAACAAATGTTGATGCTCTACCTTTATAGTGCACTTGTTAAAATTGGAAAGAAAAAGCAGCTTAGATATTACAGTAATAAGAATTGCATAAAGGTACAGGCAGACAAATAATCTGTCCCAGACAAGAGTTTACTTTGAAGACTGAAATTGTTATTTGTCTTTAGTAATTGGCAATTCTTAGGCTGAGACTCTGAAGGTGGGTGACTAAACATTGTGACTGTATATAGCAATTTGAGAGGTGGCCAAGAAGAGAAAATCCATAGCATAACTGCTATTACAGCAGTTAATAGAGCAAAGAAATACAAGGGAGACTTGACAGAACCTTGAAGGACATTGGGTACAGCACCAATGAAGTCAATGGAAAAAAGACAATTTATAAAATATAGGTAGAGTCTGCTATAAAGATATAGGTTAGGCTGTCTTCTTTCTTTAGCCCAGTACTTTGCTTTATATATACTGTGGTTTGACCACTCTGCAGTAGTTCCAGGATCAGGAAATGCAGATGTCTACACTTGGTATTTGCCCAAACTATTTTATTAGACAATATTTCATGTGTAAACATTTTATTAGTTTTTATGAAAAAATAATCTTACAAGCAGAATAACCAGTTTTTCATCAGCTGCCGGAGCACTTGAGTCCGTAGCTGTGATATATATATCAGCCACCCATTTAATATTTTTGACAGTAAAGTAGAATTCTATCTAAATACATATTCATTCTGAAAGCATCCATCAGCAACAAGCACTCCAAATGACATTAATAAAATCACTGTTGATTCTCTCTTTTTAATTTCCTATATGGTTCTGGCTGCAATTTATATATTTGAGCAGAAAGTGTCTTTGAATTTCATGACACCCTGTTACTTTCAAAAAGACATTCACACAAAAGCAAGCAGTTGCACTGGCATTCTCTGGTTGCTATACCTGAAAACATGAGATAGTAACACATCAACCAGAGTCAAACTGGGACTTGAACAGATTATCTCAAAAACGCATATTCCACTATATCTTTTATAATAGCAATGGCATGAAATAAACATACTTTTTAAAGCTAGATGGATGAGTCATTTGCTGAATTCACTCTTGAAAGACCCCAAAAGATTGTACATATGAAAGTTCTAGGGACATATATACCTTGTCTTTGGAGCATAAATTTTCCGAAGTCTTTTCCATGTATATCGCCTTGATAAGTAAAACCCCCTCTTTCAAACCCTGAGGATACCTAAAATATGATAAAACAGAAAAAATATTTCTGAAAAAAAAAAAAAGAAGTAAGAATGTTTATGCTTAGCAATTTGTTTTTCTGACTTAGAGGAGAAACGCAGAGCCCAGACTTCCACTTTTATCCCATAAAATATTAGTAAACTCTCTGCTTATGCAGTATTTATCATTTTAAGTTTGCAACGGTATTAAATAAAGTTTCAAAATAACACATGCGATGACTTTAAAATATCTGATGTATATTGCTGAGTTTTAAAACTCTTCAACAGGGAAACACATAACTGAATTAGTCTATGGATAAAAAAAGTCTACTGAATTGCCAGATTTGAAATTTTTTTCCATAAAAAGCATTATGAGACACAAAGGAGAACTGCAAAGAGTAAAAGAACTTTTTCTTCAGGATTAAATGTAATTTTATTATAGTGAACTATTTCCCAAGCCAAAAATGAACAATGTTTCTAAACATAAAATTCTCACTTTCATCAAAGGAAACAAGGCAAAACCATTGCAAGTTATGTTGATCACTCCACCTTCCTCTTAGTAAACTAAAAATTCTAATGGGAGTGTGGAAGATGGAAGCTTGTATACATGTTTTTGAAAAGAAAAATAACGTGAACTCTACATTGACATCTACAGTGCTGTATTCCATGCTAGTAATATGAAAATTTGGATAAAGCTTTAGGAAGGAAATCATATTACTTAAAACTCAGCAAGCTTTACGCATAGCAGTCCAGTTACTTACATAACCATCTAGTGCCCAGTTGTCATTTTCAAACTTGCTTACAAAAACCTCACTAGGTCCTTTAATCTGAAAAACTTTCAAGAGCAAATGGGCTTCTTCTTTCTTGTAAACACCTAGTAACATGAAGGAGGTAACACATGTCTTTTAAACATTTTTTTTTTTAACTGGTTTATTCAAATATCCTTTCAAAGCAAAGTATATCGATTTAGACCTAAAATATTTTGTAGAAAACATTTTGTAAAAACAGAATTTAATAACCTGAACAACAAGATTTCAAGTGCTGTAATAGCAGGATCTTATTTTACTGATCTTTTGACCACATTGTATTTGATAACAGGATGCAAAGATGGTTTTGTACGGTTTAATTTTACACAGAAATGGGCAAAAATATTTTCCTTTTTGTACAGTATTCAATAATTCTGAATATAGATAGAATTTCCTTGAATAGGAAAAATTTGGATTTTACTCACATAACAATATATTGGTATAATAAATATCAATAGTGCAGGGACTGAAAATTTGCCATTTGTAATTTGGCAGCCAACTCCTGAAATCCTCTCTGAACTCTCAGCCTTAAAAGGTACTGTTACCTGATAATGTCTTTTCCAAATGTAACTATGATCAGAGGTTAAATTAGAAGTTCAAAGTCATAATTGCAGAAAGGAATGCACAATGTTGATTATGTTATGAATAAGTTCCTAACTTATTTTTTCAGTTATCTAATTTAACTAGGTTAGTAATCTGTGCCTATTTTATGTTATGACATTTTCAAGATCATATTGTTTTCAAGCAGAGCTTAATCACTATTGAATAACAGAGCTTTCCAATGGTACATTTCTTAAAATTCCTATAAACTCTTTGTCTGCTGCTTTAATATTATTTGTGAGTTCAACACATCAATACTATCGAACAGTCTGAGATGAAAAAAATCTACTCAATATTCATTTGAAGCAGAAAAAAAAAATATATGGGTGACCACATGTAAATTGACTGAATTTTGTGCAGACCATTACGTTAGGTTCTTTCTTTTTGCAAAATAAGCAGAAGAACATTTTTGCGAAAACATTAAGTTTTGTTTTGTGCTTGGCAGAAAATGCGACAAAACTGAACAGAAAAAAAATATCCAAACCAGCTGCTTTAACATCAAATTCTGAACCTACCTGATAGTTTGATCTGTATGTTGGATGCCTCAGTGAATGTGGCATTCACTTTGCTGCTTGTAGTATTGAACCAATCAACAGTCAGAGTAGCAGGCTGTCTTTTTCCTAAATATTCATAAAACCCTTTCCACAGTGAATTTATAAAAAACACATCTGAGGGAACTAAATAAAAGTGGGCAAAAAAGAAACAAAGAAAGGAGTTAACTACAACAAAGTAGCAATCTTTCTAGCCACGCTTAGGTTCTTTATTTTTTTCCTGTTACAGCATCAATCAACTGGTCTAAGGAGGTATTACAGTAAAAATATTACAGCAGTAAAGACAATATGTTAGAACTAAATGATCTTAAGGTCCTTTCCAACCCTAACTATTATATGATTTTTTGATTCTATGATAATGACCTTTTCACACAACTGCCTACTGTATACTACACCTGTCCATTACCATACTACACTTGTCCATTACTCTTCCCCTAAAGCCCTATAGCTTTAAGGTATGATGAAAAAAAGGAGAATAATTTTCTTAAGTCAGGGAGTCTGGAAGGAGACACTGTCTTAGGCCATATCTTTTGTTTCATGAATCTATTAACAGTATGTGTGATTTTCAACTGAGTATCAAATGAAATATTCAGTTGAATTCACGGAATTCCAGACACAGTTTAGCACAAGTTTCTTGTTAGTCATTTTTAGAGTCCACATCTTTTTGTTGTACAGTATGACCACACCTGTGAACAGTGAAGTTGCCAGAACAGGGAATAGATTTGATCTAAAATAAAAGGGTTTGCTTCTCTGAAACTGCAGTTCGATTAATCTGAAGTGAAATCCCCTAAAATGAAGTACGAATTACAGGAAAAGATAAAGGTATTTGAGTCATTCATTTGATGCTATTTCTGTTTTTCCTCTATAGAAAAAAATATTTAGGGGTCATTAAATGTTGTATTTTAAATATTTATCTCTGCTTTTAATTAAAACTGTGTGTCTGAAGTTGTTCTCATGAAGGTGAACATCTAGTATTACTGGCATGAACCTGGACAGGTACTATGTAAAACTCTTCTAAAGGAGCAAAGACCGTACTTCTTTTGTCACATTCAAGATCATCATTATCTAGTTTCTCTCTCCACTGTAAAGGTCAATAATAGTACCATTTGCAAATTATAATTTTCAAAATAGTACCATTGATTCAATATTTACAGAATTTGCACTTGCTGCAGATGGGCAGAAGCAGTAGGGAAAGAAAATATATTTCTGCTTGAAAAAAGATAAAATACAAGTGCTGCAGTCTCATGGATGCTGCTGAGGAATTAGAGTCTGACTCATTTCTGCTGAGCCCTTGCAATGTCCCTGCCTTTCCCACCCACTGTGGGCAAATATAGAATGAGAAAAAAGAACTGGGTATTATCATACTAATTCTGCACCAACCGCGGATTCTCCTCAGAGCATTGTAAATGGGGAAATCAAAAGCTGCTCATTAGAAAAGCCTCCAAACTATTTTTACAAAGACTATATATAAAAAGCAGTGAGAGCCATGGGAACCAAACACAATATTGTAGTTCTTAAACTTCACATTAGTATTGTAAGAATTCTTTAGTTGCAACTTATACTCAATTATAATTTACAGCAAAAATGATATTTACTATAATTTATGAAAATATTAACTTTGGCCAAAAAAAAAAAAGGTGACTTAATAAGCAGAATTTGTATTCAACTATCCACAGAAATATGAATCTTTTCTGTTACAAAACTCTACCTTAGCAATATTAGCTTCGTGTCATCTAAAATACAGATAGCAGCATTCTGGAAATCTACCAGAAGCCAAAGAACGACACAGTGTTCTATACTAAAGAGAATTCACATTTTTAAAAGACATTAATAATTGTGCAGACAAAACTTTTCCATGTTAATGACAGTCATCTGTTACACAGTTTCAGTTCTCTGCTTACAATTATTAGCATTCTCAATCATAACACAGTTTTTCTTAACAGTGCCTTTCAAGCAGTACTTACTTATCAAAAGTAGTTATAAGGGACACAATGTGATGTGAATTGATACTAATGCTCTGCATAGTGAATATATCTGGAGACTTGGTCTGCATTTTAATTTGGCATTGAAACTTCAAAATCTGTGTGATAGCAGATTAATGCATACCTTAGGCGTTCAGTGAGGCGAATCTTCCAGCAAATGAAGATCGTATATTAATTATAATGAATGCATATTATATCCTGCTTTATTGTGATTCTGAAGAAGTAATGCATTTGAGAAGGACTCTCACTAATAAACTCACCAGTAAGGTTAATTATTAGGAGAAATACCTTTTTATCCCATCTACTTTACAGAGTCCTTCTGTGATCTGCCTTGAGTGTGAACTATTAATCTTATTTTCCCTGCAGCTTGCTAAAATTCAGAATATAGAATTGCAAGCTCATTTATTTGGTGAAAGCTCTGCTTACTGTTAAATAAGACAGTAAAAAAAATTAGGCCTTTCATTTTCTGAAAATTATTGAGCTCAAAAAGAACTACGTCAAGGATTTCACTGACGTATTTTTCTATTTTGACACTGGCAAGAGGAAAAAGTTAACTGCACACAAATTAGGAACCCCTACCTTGGAATACCTTGACAGTTTCTATGAAATTAAGGCCATTACAATTTTGAAACCTGTTTGGGTTTTTTGTTATTTGGTTTTGTGATATTTTTGGTTTGGTTTGGTTTGTTGTTCTTGTTGGTGGTGGTTGATTTTTTTGTTGTTGTTGTTGTTTTTTTGTGGTTTATTACAAGACTTGCAATGAAAAGGACAGAACTTTGACTAAACCAAATTCCCACAATTACAATCTAAGCTCATTATAAGGCTCTCCATTAAAGCAATCTCTGATATAAAACTACATCAAGTCTGGGTTTTGTGTATATATGCTTTATCTTTTTTGTTTGACAGCTTTTTTGTGGCATTCACAAAATTGTTACTGTAGAAATTAAAAAAAAATATTGTTTGGGACAGAATTTTATAGAATACATTTTACATGCCCTCTGTTCTTATGAAAGACCTCAATATTTATATTCCTTTGAAATGAGTAATAATTAAGTTAAATATTGAAAATAGTTTTATTATTCATAACAATCTAGGGTGCAAATCAATTGAATTTATTTAGTTCTAAAACTTTTCTTGTATACAAACCTGGAGTTTTAGTTATTGTTTCATTAACTTCTCTCACTCCTTTACCTACAAGTAAAAAGACAAATTATCACTTTCATGAATATATTCGTTGTTTGGTTTTATTTTTTCCTTTTTAAAATAGAATGTCAAAACAATGCCTGATGGATGCAATCATCTCTTATCCAATAGAGCCATATTTAAAACAGAAATACCTAGTCTTGAATACTTTACATGTTCAAACCTACAGACTTATACAAAACTAGCAGAAAATAATTTAGATAAACAACATTTTTACTGTGGAAAGTTGTCTGACTACCAAAGTATTTCATGCATTTAAGCCTAAATTTTTTATATCAGTCCCAGTGCTATAAAAGAGAGCCTTATAGAAGGGAGAAATACTATAACTAATTCTGAATAAATATAGTGAATATTGTGTTAATAAAAATTGATGCATTTATGACACAAACCAGCAAGTGCCAGGTTGCTGGATTAAGATGACAGGATCAGATATCATGGGAAAGGATCACAAATGGTGTCACTTGCTATATTTCTGGTACACTCAGTAGTTATGTTCACTGACCCAAGATCAAGTTCTGGCCTCATATTATCAGCCACTTTAAAAAGGCTAATGTCCTCAAGGAATAATTGGTCTTGCATTTTTTGTTTGTTTGGGTTTTTTTTCTGAAAATTCACTTACTACACTGATCAAGTGCTAAGCACAAAAAATGTGGGGCACTCTCAGATGATTATGCCTAAAGACTGTAAGACAATTTAAAGCAAACAAAAATAAAACAAAGAAAAAAATAAAAGAATCCTTGCTTATACAAACATCCTCTATTTATATTTTTTTTTTAAAGGGAATTAAAAAAACATAAGATTGTTTTTCTTAATTTATTAATTATATATAGTACCCATGAAAAATCACCCTTTAAGGAATTATAAGTTTTATGTGTAGATCATTTAGCTTCACAATGTTAAAACAAAGAAGTCTACTCATAAATTAATGAAAAATAAAATTCTTCAAACATCAAACCTGTTGAGAGTTCTTTGACATATCAGAATTAAAAATCATGTTGCAAAATCTTTTCCATGGCATCTGACTATTTTTGCTTTATTTATATTTTAAATGTTTGGGGTTTTTTTCCTTAATCAGGAACTTACAGCCATGTTTATTTGCATTTGAAGAGCAAATTTAGCCCTCATAACTATGCACTTAGAGCTACTCTAGCGAAATTTACATGGATGTAGATAAAAGTGGAATCTGGTGCTAATATGTACTTATTTTTTAATTTTATTGTTCATTTTTATTTTAGAATATTTTCTTAGACAAAAAGTCTACTTGAATGAATCTGAATTCATACATTAACACTGAATGCACTGAAATACTATTTAGGACTGTGACATAAACATGATTAAAACTAGTACTTTATATTGGTTTAGATTTTGTTTGCACTTTTTAAGGGTAAAGTGACGTATGCATGACTCTGCATTTCCACACACATATTGCCATGTTTTCCTCCATGAGTTCTAGATACTACGCTCACTTTGAGTCCTTTACTGTTTCTTTCATCAAGTAAAAGCTGTTGTGTCATATGCTTCTTTAAACAGTAAGTAGAAAAAATTAATCCTACTATATAAATATGTCAGCGAAAATTAAATCAAACAAAACTGGGCCCAGCCAATCACTTGAGTATTTACTTACTTTTACAAATAGGTGATTTTCCTGTCCATTTCATATCTGGTTTACATGTCCGATGCTCTGATCCACCAGCAAGAAAAAATCCTGGCTGACAGGTATACACCAAAGTATACCCTAAAGTAGGAAGATCTATTGCTTTCACATCTACATGTGCTGGTGTCTCTGGCTGCCTGCAAGCATGAGCTGCAAAGGGTTTTTTAGAGTTAGAAAAAGTAATAGTAAACAGTTTTCATGGGATTTTAGAGCATATAATTTGAGAAAAAAATGCATTTCAATTTACTCCCTTTCATTATATGAACTTGGTACACCTTTTGGAAATGTTAAGTAGCTATTACTTGTAAACTAACAGAGTATAGTTTTATTACTGTAGGAAGATGGAAATGATATTATCATACATTCTTAAACAATACATTAAAATCAAATGATGACAGCAAACAGAAAAGTGTTAAAATGAAGGCAAGCACATGCCACTGTACATAGTGCAACGACTGGCTCTGTGAATTACAGTACTGTCACAGCTTCAAGTATCACTTCCACTCAATGTTTTGAAAATTATAGAGTGGTTATTGTGCTGAATAAATTCATTATACATTTTTACTGAAAGAAACATTCTGTAAGAAGGCTTTGTCATAGTACACTGTAACAGATATAGTTGTTTTGTATGCTTCTTTCTCTGTGCTCCATGACGTCCATTTATAACAATACAAAGATAATTTAAAATAGGGTAAAAATCTAAGGTCATTCTAATTTATTACTTTTAACTTAGATAAGTGTATTTTAAAGCAATAGTTATTTGATGTCTTCCAACATATTCAAAGATGTAAATGCACTAATCATTTGCACACCTATGTATAGCCCCCAAACCCTGAACTTAGTTAATTCTAATTTATGATTCACAAAATACTAGAAAACAAAATAGCCCCATGCATATTTCAGGACACTGCTTGTTGTATATTAATCCAACACACACAAAAAACACTAGATTAATTTAAAGCAGCTAATGCAGTATGCTAATGAGGGCAGACATTTCTAAGTAAAACTCATAGAATTAATTGTGAACTCCATGGGTAAAAATCTGAAAAATCTTACTTTAATATCTCAAATACATCTTTAGTCTTAGAATAGGAAACAAAAACCTTTTAAAATACTGTTTTAAATAAAGTTTAGTTTTCTGGAGCATATAATTTATTATGAATTTCCACATGCATCACTTTGTAACTCTTTCAAAATTGCACAGTGTTCTTACTAATTAGATAAGAAACCAGACTTACGAATGCATTCAGACTGTATGCCACTCCACGTTAAATTAGCAAGACAAGAACGGGTTGTAGATCCCTGAATATGATAACCTTTTCTGCATCTGAAAAAGACTGTGCTCCCAACCTAAGGATCAAAACAGAATATCAGAAGAAAGAGGCATCCATCACGTGTAGTTAAATATCAAGACAGTGATGCGTTATTAGATTTTTTTTTAATAAAAATGTCCCCTTTTTACAGTTTCTGGAGTTAAACTTTTTCCTTTTTTTTTTTTTTTTTGGTGATGAAAAGTTTGAGCAATTGATGTTCATATTATTATTGAAAAGCAATATTATAGCAAGTTGAAAAATATTAACAAGGCTGTGCACATGGAAAAGGGCTCTTCAGACACTTCAGCTTGTTAACCAGTGTGACAGAAGCAAACTAAATGACTCGGATGTCTCTCTCTATTGCACATCACTGCATACGCTTCAATAGAACTTGTCAATAAAGTCTGGTTCGAAGGTTTCGCATTGTGTGTCTCAACTAAACATGGGTTTTAACAAGAAGAAAAAACTATGAAGAACTGTTCCATCCATAAATGAATTTGCCAGAGAAAACTCCAGACTTACAGTGCATTTGTTACTATAAACATTTAAAAGTTTTTCTTAAAATGTTCAACTAGCAGAGTGATGTTATGGAAGGCCTTCCTATGATCAACTGTGATACTTATCTAAGAACAAAATGTAATGTAACTGAGAAAACTCTCTGAAAACTTTCACCGAGAATAAAAAAGTATGAAAACTGGATAGAAAATTGCATGAGATGATGATTGTTCATAACAGGATAGAGAGAGGTTGTGTGGCAAGTTCTAGCAAAACGGACTTATTGACAGTATTGACGAAAGTAACCAGAACACAACTAGACATTTAAGCATGCAGGGCTGACCAGTAAAGCATTGCTTTTGATTTGGATTAAACATCTTAGTAGTAAATATGATTGGATGAAATAATCATAATTAAAAAAAGTACAAAATTAGTATTATTTGAAATACAACTTATTAATAAAGTAATATCACATGGAGAAATGCAAGTAAGTTGCAAGTGATCAATGCATTTTAGTAGAATTGCTTGCACATATATAAATGCAGATAGCTTTACACTCCAAATGCCATAGAAGGACTTCCATGGACATTAAAACCAGGCAGCTATCTTCAGAACTGGTTACCCATTAAATATATTCTCAGTTATATAAAAACAGGTTATCATCATGATAGATGTTCAGTAAATGCAACCCCAGTTCTTCCTGAAGTAGCTTGGGAAATTCACTGGTATTTTTAAAGGTCATATTACTGAGATGGCTTTGTAGACTTATCTCTTTGTAACTTTTAAAAAATATATTAATCTCTCTATCTTGCCAAGGCTACACATCATGTCTGTAGCAGAGCTGAGCACAAAGTGTAGCTGGTCTTGACTCTAAGTCATCTTGTTTCTTGTGAAATTGCCAATTCTTGTATTAGTAAGTAATGATGAGCTGCAAATCTTTCCTTACTGATCCAAAAGACCAAGAGAAAAATAATAATGTCTAGGCTCAAGGTAGTTACTAAGTTATATTTCTCATTTTACAGGTAAAAGTAAAAATAAAAGCAGTGCACTCTTTGTATAATACTTGAAAGTAAAACATTGAAGCCATTTGTACCAGTCACAGCCCAGTGAAGCATAAAAGGCACAAATTAATGGGGCAAGACAGGATGCTGGTACATAGGGAAAAACCTCTTCAAAGGCCTGCTTCCTGTCATCACACCTTTCTGTAATGAGGGAAGACTGTTAAAAGATTGGCTAGGTCATAGAAACAGGAGGACCCACTAATCACATAAGGCAAAAAATCCCCAAAACCTACTTCAGTAGTAATTGGAGAGATGACTACATCTTACTGTACCAGAGAGTGCTCTGAGAGTGAAAGCATGTACCTAAGACTAAATACACAACAAGACATACTACTGCCTTTAGAGGTTAATGAGAAAATTAGCCCTTATGCTCGACAGACACTAGTACAGTGAATTTGCCAATACAGTTCTGGTATTAAAGAAAACTTGTGGTGCAGATAGAAGAGCCAAAGAATTAATAAAAATCCCTATTCAAACTAGGTGCAAAGATTAGAGTTGAAGTGACGCGGATAGGTACAGAGTGAGGATGAGACAACGGACAGAAAAGCAACTGTACCTATTACTAGAAAAAAAAAACCACCTTAAGGATGAGGCCACAAAATGTGGTAAGGGAAAAAGTGCCTTAGCATCTGCAAGCCAGACAGGAGCAGAAGATGAAAGCTGACAGCTACAGCAATGACAGACAGCACAACTACGGTGAGGGAGAGCACCAATAACCAGAGGAGCTTACATAAAGGACTTTCTGAAAACCAGTTCTACTAACTTAATCGCAATAGTGTGCTGCCTTAGGTTTAGAAATTAGCAGGAAACCTGAACAGAAAATATTTTGTAATCCAATCACAAATATTTCTCCCTGAAGAATCTATCCACATGAGGTTATTTAATCCATATAATGACTGTGGATTGGTCATTGTTGCATCTACTTTTATTTACTGCCACTTTTCTGTCACTTGATAAACTAATAACCTGTGAGGAATTTGGAAATTATAGAAAGGGCATTCATCACACAGAACCTGGATCCAATGCATAGAATAATTTTATTTTTTTCTGACTGAATAAAATGTAACATGAATTGCTAATTTAGTAAAGCCATTTGCTGAATTTTTTGTCAAGGGCTTTGGATCAGGCAGGTCTTTGGTTGTTAGGTATTTACTGACTATTCATCAATGTATGAAAGAATTAAGATCATAAAACAACATAATTATATCATGTCATATCATATTAGGTATTCAATTTATAAATAGCCCTCCCTGCTTAAGTCTCCTGAAGAACTAAGTACATGATATATTGCAAGGTTGCAAGTTCTTTCTTTAAGATGCATAGTTAAAAAAAAACAAACAACTTGGAATGAAGCATGAATTTTTATTGAAAAGGAGTGGAAATTTCCTAAGGTTTACATCAGGCATTTAAGCCTACAGATAATATATTTGCAATTATTAAATGCATGCTCATTTTAGAAAGCTAATAAATAAAAGAAAGAATTACCTCATAACCTCTGGAACTGTTTTGTATTCCAAAATGTGGAGTACCTGGGTCTGAACACGTATTGTGAGCTGGATCTAATGTGAAATGTGAAACATCACAGATGTTATTATGGTACAGAAAGAATAAAACTTTTGGCAAAGATTAAGTCATTTCACCAATGCCTAGTGATGACAAGAACTGAATTTTTAACGGAATATGTTGTATTTCCAATTAAATTACCAAGACAGGTCACAGTACTTTGTTTCAGTATGCAGCAATTATTTTAAGGTATTTTTTGCAAGTAACTTTGACAGTGTAAACTTTATAGAGTTAGGACTGCATTAATTTTTGCTAAGGTTATATTTTTAAACCCTTTTGAATTTATAGCATATCCCATGATTCACAGTGGAGATTGAACACATAAGGAAATAGTATTTTCCTCTTTCCCAAAGAAAAGCTTAATGATTAAGTTAGATTTCTAAAAAAATAACCACAAAAAAAAACCTCTCAAAACCCAAACCCAAATCTAACCTGCTGTCTTGTAGCAAGTAAAATATTTGAATTTTTGATATTTTTTTTCTGTCATCAAAAAAACAAGTTCCAAATGGGTTACTACCTCAGCTGTTGCTTCAGAGTCAAAAGACAGTCAGTCCCATCACTAGAAAGGTACCCCAACAAAATATAACTGATTATCTGACAATCTATTTCATAAGTGTAATTTAAGGAAGCCTGAAATTAATTTTGATCCATCAATGTCCATAATCTGATAGCATACTCACTTTGGGGTTGCTCAGTCATATACACCAGGTAGACAGCATTCTGTCCACCAATGGATCTTTCCATACTAAGTGATTGCCTTTTGGGAACCAAGTCTGCATTTTTGCTCACACTGCATTATGAAGACACACACTGCAACTAGGGCCTATTTTAAGGAAATCCTCATTATCCAGAAATAGAAAAGCTTGCCATCATTTGATCATATGGTACTTCAAGGCATGGCTGCAGATATTGTTCACTGATTTTAATGTTCAAATTGCTTAACAATAGTGCCTGTAAATATTTTAGATGGTCTAGTATTTTACTTTTAGGATAATATAAAAATATAACAGAAAAAACTTATTTCTTCAATGAAGTATTTTCTGCATATTTCTATAGTATGCTATATAAAATGTAAATCTAAATGTCATTATGACATTTTCAAATTTGATTCTTTATAACAGACCTGAGATTTAGCTTTTGTAAGACTCCTTGCTCCTGTTACAAAACAAAGATGCAAGATAGATTGCCTAGTTTATAAAAAACTATGGGCAGGAGTTTTAATTCATTATCAAAGAATTATGTTGAGTGTTAATGTCTTAAATTACAAACACAGGCTGCTTCAAATAATCACACTTCCTAACTTTTCTCAGTGTGCCTACCCCAGCTCTTCCACAAAGCCAGAATCTCAGCCACAGCAAAATATACAAATGGGTCATAGTCCAGATCTAAATGTGTTTGTTTAGAAATATCAAAGACAATTTTTCTATTCTAACACCAAAAGAAGTTGAAGCAAATGATGATGTCAGTGGACGTTTCAAGTGTCAGAATTTCTCCCCATTAGTCTGCTAAAAGCCTATCAGCTGCACATCAGTCAATGAGAAACTGATAGTATTTGGCAGTTTATCAGAATTTCGAAAGGTCAGACCCTACATGCTTTATCTTTTTGAGCTTCTAAAAGCCACTTTCACAAACTCCAAAACTTTTTTATTTAGGATTGCTTCTGGCAAATGCCTGTAACTCTTCAGTGGCAGAATCTAGTCTTTAATCTGCCAAAGTCTTCTGTGTATCTAAAATATTCTAAAAATACATGGAACAAATTTATGTACTTCCATTTATTGACAATTCCCAGCAGACAAGCAATCATGTAAAATTATGAATTAATTCATACGTGACTGTGTTTATCATAAAGTTTTTATACTCAAAATATAACATTATTTATCTAGTTCTTTTTATACTACATACACTTTTTCTATATTTGGAAAGCTAACTGCTACATTTATGTTACTGTAATACTTTATCAAGAATATTCTCAGTAGAAACAGCAAAAGTAGTGTTAGTTATTACCAATGCATGTTGGCTGAATTCCACTCCAGGTACCATCTGCTTGACAGAATCTTCTTGAAGAGCCTATTAGAATAAAAGGGGATCTGCACTGAAAACTAACTTCAGATCTGTAGGTGAAGCTTTTTCCATTGAGACGTCCTTCTGCTGGAGTACCAGGATCACCACAAAACACAGCTAATAAATAAAAAAGAGGGGTAAAAATGTTGTTAAGAAATGCACATGCTTCAACTGAAGTACTGTTTTATGTGCAAGTCAGGCATAGTGGCAAGTGCAAATGCTATGTTCATTTATTTGTGTAAGACTATAGCTGTAGCTCAGATAAATTCTTGACAGCAATTTAAAATTAATTGATACTGTTATTATAAGCATAAAACTTAACCTGGCAAAATAGACCTTTTAATTGAGACACTTAATGCCGATTAGATTTGGATGACAAAGTAATTTTAAATCAGACAATGTTATATTGTAATGCTTCGAAGTGTATCCAGTTCTCATGTCAGTCACCCTCAGCTGAGTAGGCTGGAAATTTCTGGCCTAATTAAGTGAAAGAAAAAATGTTTGTCAGAGTCCTGACAAGATTTCAAACATTGAAAAAGGTGATTTGGCAGATTAGAAGCAGCTGAAAAAAAGCACAAACAAGATATGAGGGTATGTAGTATGCCTTCAGATAAGAAAAGAATAATTTAAAAAGATCAAGGCTATGAGCTTAAGAGTTAGGATCCTTGTTTTCGCCTGTTAATGGAAATGGGAACAGGGAAGAAATAAGAAGTCTAAGGGAAAAATTTAATCATGCTCACCACAAGTCAAATTCAGAACATTCAGAAAGATTCAGTAAAGCAAATAAATGGTGGTGGGTCCAACTGAGCAATAAGGGATGGAGGAGACTTTGGGGAAAGGAAAAAGACCATAACCTTAAATGGGCACAGCCACTCAATTTCACAACGTCAACAACATAATAATAACATACGTTTTTTGGAAAAAGCAGGGAGAATCCCACAGCAATCCATGTATTGCCTGATCTAGCTGAGTCCTTTTTATACTTTGAGAAACTTACTATAGGCTGAGGCAACTGATTGTATCTTTGGTAAAGCCCAACACAACTGTATCCTGAAAACTTACGCAAACATTGTGGGATGTCTCCCCGCCAAACTCCTCGACCCTCACAGGAGAGAATAGCTGTATTAGATAGCTGATAGCCTTCTGCACAGCTGTAACTCACACTGGCACCCCAGCGATAATCAGATCCTTCCACTTTCCCATAGAGTACTGGTGGAGGGGGGCCACAGGTAATAGCTATGTCACAAAAAAGAGAAGTCACAATTTCAAGACTTTATAGGGTTTTGGAGAAGGCAACATAATATCTACTCATATTTAAAAAAAAAAAAAAACAAAAAAAAAAAAACCTGTTCAGTTCCAACAAAGCATTCCTGTGCTGACAAAGAAGCCTGTAATAGACAGGAAACCAACTTAAATACAAAAATACAACCTCTAAGTTCAGGAAGACCATGAGCTCTAGGTTGCTGGAAGCCAGAAGAGTATATAGCTTACCTAGCTCTGAATCTCTTCACTACATATTCATTACTGCTTATTATTGGCAACAGGCTACTGAGCTAAGTAATCTTTTCTTGCAAGAAATACAATTTTTTTAAATAAATGTTTCTATGATTCTATAATTCTAAATACTTGGATTTTATTTTGAACTAATTTTGCAGCACTTTTTAAAGTCCTTAATATATTTTTTTTAAATTCACCTGCTCATTTTCTAAGGTTTTCAGCACACAATAGACACTGATTTTTTTTGGTAGCCAGTGGCTACAACTCTTTAATAATATTTGATGTTTTCCAGCTTCTGAAAGACTGCCCAGAATGATGAAAACTGGAATGACCAAGTTTATATTTACACAGTTCCTTCAACAAAAATCACATCCATAAAATCACTCAGATATTTATTTTTACAACAGAAAATGTGGTCAGTAAAATACAGATGCCAAAATTTAATTAGTAGGCTAGACTTAGACATCACTTAGAGCAGTGCTGGATATGCTGGCAGTCTAGGCCTTTTAAGCGGAAGACACCCTAGGCTGTTAAATTTACTCCCTTAGCTGCTCTACTAGTGCTAACAATTTTCACCAGACTGCCTTATTTGCCTTTCAGCCTCATGCCCCCTATGACCTTTATGTTGGCACTTCTAATTAGCTATTTGTGAAGCATCTTTTTGGCTATTTTTTCTGACTGCACTAGTGCGACAAGGGAATCTTTTACAGAAAATCTGGCTTCTACAAAATTCTGTAAAGGATCCCTTTACAGAATTTTGGCCATCTAATCCAAGATAAAAGGTCCCTCCTAGTGTTTTAAACTGAGCATTGTGATAATCTTCATTTAAGATGGATTTCATTCTAGTAGTCATTACTGTTGCTATTCTAACTAATATTATAGTACAGCATATGTGCAAAATAAACACAAATTTTACAGAAATACTTATCTAAATGTTTTATTACATTTGCATATTAATTGTCCCAGAGAATATTTTGACAACCTTTTTATAAATTAAGACACTGATTAGTGAATTTCACATATATACTATATATGTACATCTATACAAAACTATAAATAGACAAAACAGTATTTGTAAACCGACTAAGTTCAAGCACACACCTTTGCAAATTGGTTTACTCTGGTTCCAAGTGCTATCTTTTATACAACGTATAGTAGATGAACTGGCAGGCTCCATCAAATATCCTGGATTGCACTGGTAGCTGACTGTCTTATTAAAGGTAAAATCATTTCCAAACTGAATTCCATTTGCTAATCCACCTGGATCTCCACAGCTGATCACTAGTGGGGAAAAGAAAAAAAGGTAGGATTTTTTCAATAAACGTGGAATGAAACTCTGAACTATGTATAGCTAATGTCCTTTTTTTTGTAGTGCACAAAAGAAAAATTTTGCTCAATATGTTTATCACAACATTAAACCCATAATCTTTAATTCTTAGTTATAAATTAGTATTTTTTGAGGCATTGCAATAGTATGGGCCAAATATTATATTTTTTAGACACAGTACCTTAAGCTGGCATGGTCTGCTTCAGACTGTTATGCTAGTGGCAGTTCTGACAACAATTTTTCTTCCTCCATAGTGGTATCTGTCACACTATGCTTAATGTTGATGGTTCAATGTGATTCCAGGCTAAAGGAAACTCTAGCGGAACACCTATTCTTGGAATAATGCTATACTTCAATGTTGATATTCATATGCTAAATAAATATAAGAAGTTGGATACCCATGTATCCACTTTAAAAAAGTTCTGGAAACATCTAGTATTTTTCAAAAGGGCATGTACCTTTAGATATATGAAATGTTAATGTATTACAAAAGACAGACATAAGGAAGAATCATAGAATAATAGAATAGTTAGGGTTGGAAAGAACCTCAAGATCATCTAGTTCCAACCCCCCTGCCATAGGCAGGGACACCTCATACTAAACCATGCCACCCAAGGCTTTGTGAACCTGGACTTGAACACTGCCAGGGATGGAGCATTCACAGCCTCCCTGGGCAACCCATTCCAGTGCCTCACCACCCTTACAGTAAAGAAATGTATTATTTTATCTGAAAAAATAATCATTTTCAGTAGGAAGGCTGGATGACTTGCTACCTTAAAGCTTTAGAGGAAGAAAGTGCATTTCTGACCTGTGCAGTCTGGAGCAGTGCCAGTCCATGTCCCATTAGCAGTACAATGTCTGGTAGTCAACCCTGAAGTTTTGTAACCTTCCCAGCAGGCATAAATAACTGAGCTGGAGAATAATATTCCATCCGTGTATATTATCATACCATTGGCTGGGGTGCCAGGATTCCCACAGGACACAGCTGTGAAGGAAAGGGTAAAAAATATCAGCATTTTCATGATAGATGACTAACTGGAAAAAGAAAAAAAAAACAAAAAAACCACTAAGGTCAATAGCCCATCTTTTTAAAAAAATTACATCAAGTTTAGTGAGAAAAAGTTTAATATGTGTATTCTTGAATCAGTATCTTTATTCTCTGTTAATACAATTGCTTTACTTGCATTTGTTTTGTTTTGTTTCTTCTATTGCTAATTCAAATAGTTTGCACTGCTTGTTCCATTACAGTCACTGGAGAAAAAAAGCTCAATCAGGACTTTCTGACAGACTTGCTTCTGTTTGTCTTTGGGCACGTTCTTCTGTTTTATTCCTGTCTTCTAGTATCTCTTCTTTCAATTGTAAAAATGCATGAATAGTAAACTCTGATCTTCCTGACAATTTCTTTTTTTTTAATCAAGAAAAGTATATACATCCTGTATTGGCCTCCATACCTTTTTCAGCATCTGTGGCTATACATTAAGACAGTGACTGTGTTTCAGCCTTTTACACCCAAGATTTGATAGTCATGTATTTTACTTTGACTACGTATTGCTTTTCTGGGAGGGTTTAGTAGTTTGGCTGTTTTTCCAATGGACTAGCCAATCTGAGAAGTATTTGTTTGTTTTGAATTTTTCTAACAACTTTTCTGTAAAGCATCTTTATTTGATCATGCCAGCAGACAGGTCACTGGCAGAAATATAATACCATTCCATTGACGGACAGACTCCTCCATAGGAATAAATCGGAATAAAACTATCATAAGGTTAAGAGGTCAATACGGTTAATCAAAACTTATTAAGAAAAGTGCATCTAAATCAAACCCTTTCCTTCAGTCTTCCATGGAGTTATGAAGTGGGTTTTAAGACTGGAAGAACGTACTTCAACAGTCTTTTGCACAGCTTTTAAGAGCTAGCAACTCTTTTTACTCTTCTCACAGCACAAGTGCAGTCTCTTGTGAAGTGAAATGATTTGCCTAATACAACAATATGATCGATTATGATTAAACTTAATGGCTTGGAATATCATGGTGGATTAGCCTTGGCTAGCAACCAAATGCCTACCCAGCCAGTCACTCACTGCCCCCTTCTCAGCAGGAAGGAAGACAAATCTCATGGGTTGAGATTAAGACAGGGAAAATGCTTGCTAATTACCACTGAGTGCAAAACAGATGTTACTTGTGGACAATTCCTTTAATTCACTGCCAATTAAATTTGGATAGGGACAAAAAGACAGACATAAACCAACATCTTTCCTCCCCTCTTTCCCAGAGTTAACTTCATTCTGTCACATCAGGTTTCTCTACCTGCCCAAGTGCTGTAGAAGGGACAGAGGAGGGGGAGTTACAGTCACTACACAGCAGTTTGTCTCTGCTGCTCCTTCCTCCATAGAGAACTGGAGGAATTCCAGTTGTCATTATACCCTGAGCTGCAAAAAAAGAAGCATGGTCAGTGGGTCAAGATTTACCCCCTCTACTCCACTTCTGTGAGATCCTATCTGGAGTACCGCATCCAGCTCTAGGGCACCCATCACAAGAAAGGCATAGACCTATCGGAGTGGGTCCAGAGGAGGGCTATAAAAATGATCAGAGGGCTGGACACCTCCCTGAAGAAAGGCTGAGTGAGTTGGGACTGCTCAGTATGGAGAAGAGAAGGTTCTGAAGAGACCTTATTGTGATCTTTCAGGTTGAGTAGGGCTTTGAGCAACCTTATCTACTGGAAGATGTCCCTGTCCATGGCAGAGATGTTGAACTAGATTATCTTTTAAGATGCCTTCCAACCCAAACCATTCTATGCTGCTATGCTAACACGAATAAACGAAGTTAAAGACCATGTGCAGATACTGATCAAGATGGAACACTGACCTGCATTGAGAAAGCTTAGATGCAATGATTTACAGAATTCAGAGAACAAGTCTGCAAAGACTTAACATTTGACAAAATGGTAATTGGAGAGTAGCTGACAATAAAATAATCCTTAAACTACTTATAATATTTATTTTACCGATCAAATTTCCTCGTATTTCCTTAATTGGATTTATTACATCTTCCTATTTAACTGACTCACAGAATGTAAGAATCACAGAATGGCTGAGATTGGAAAGGACCTCTGGAGGAAACCTGGACAACCAAGACCACCATGTGCTAGTTGCCCAGGAATATATAGAATAATAGATCAGTTAGGGTTGGAAAAGACCTTAAGATTATCTAGTTCCAACCCCCTTGCCGTGGGCAGGGACACCTCATACTAAACCATGCCACCGAAGGCTTTGTCCAACCTAGCCTTGAACACTGCCAGGGACGAAGCATTCACAGCTTCCCTGGGCAACCCATTCCAGTGCCTCACTACCCTAACACTAAAGAATTTCTTCCTTATATCCAATCTAAACTTCTCCTGTTTAAGTTTTAACTCGTTGCCCCTTGTCTTGTCACTACAGTCCCTATTGAATAGTCCATCCCCAGTATCTCTATAGCCCCTCTTCAGATACTGGAAGGCTGCTATGAGGTCTATCCAGATGGCTTTTGATTGGTATATCCAGATGGCTTTTGATTGTCGCCAAGGAAGGAGACTATTCCAACTCTCTGGGCAACCTGTGCCAAGTGCTCAGTCATCCTCACTGTAAAAAAGTATTTCTTGAATTTAAGACCTCCTGTGTGCATTGCCTCTTGTCCTGTCACTGGGCATCACTGAAAAGAGCCTGTGGTTCCATCTTCTGTGCACCCCCACTTCAGATATTCCTGTATGTTGATAAGATTTCCCCTGAGCCTTGTCTTCCTTAGGCTCAACAGTCTCCTTCAGCCTTTCTTCACAGAACAGATGCTTTAGTTCCTTCTTCATCTTAATAGCCCTTTGATGAACTGTCTCCAGGAAGTGCATGTCTCTCGAGTGAGACAGCTCTATTGAGGCAGCCAAAACTGGACGCAGCACTCCAGCTGCTACCTCACCAGTGCTGAGTAGAGGGGATACCATTAACCTTCGTAGGCGCAAGGGCACTTTTCTGAACTTTTTGTTCAGCTTGGTGTCCTCCAGGAATCCCAACTGGATGGCCCCCAGCGTAATAGTTTGAATGTAATAATGTAATGATTATAGATTATAGGATTCATTAAAATGAACACAATTTGCCAATTAAAAATTACTCTGAGAATTATTGATATTTGGAGTAATACCTAATTGTCTTTGTCTCATTCACTTTTTTAATGTAAAAAATTCAAATATGAAAGAGAAAAAATAAATAGTTTGGAACTTGAATTTACAGGGTTGAAAAGGTGTTCTTCGCCTAATCTCATGCTTATTTAAACAGGAAACAACTGAAGGAGAAGAGAAAAGTGGGAGTTTTTTGACTTTGTGTTTTGGTTTGTTTTTTTTTCTGTCTGAATTCAGATGGTTGAAGCGAAAAGATAAAAAAAGGAAAAACAGCAACACTGAACACCTCTATTTCACACTGAGTGCTGCTGTCCCACTATACTTAATGTCTTCATGCAGGGGAAGAAGAAAGGATATTGAAAAACTTCAATTTCCTGCTGAAAATACTGATCATATGCCCACTGCCATTTTCATACATTCATGGTGATAACTAAAGTGATATAAGATTAGTCTGTGCTGAAGAATACTGCAAAAGAACAATTATTAGATGAGAAGACTGTGATAAAATTCCTAGGTGAAAAAAATATAATGAACAAACCATTTTTTCCTAACTTCCATTTTATAATTCAGTATAGCAGACAACAGATATTACAGAATCCATCAACTACAATCAATTAGACAAAGTAGCTTTACAAATATCTTGGAAAACAAGAACTAATTTTAAAACTGAATCTAAGGTCTTCCATTACTGCTTTCTAATTCTGACAGTGCATAAAAAGAGTAAAATTTTTTTATTATTTTTTATCTCATTCTAAAATGTGGTTTCTGGAAACTTTCTCAGTCTCATTTTATCTGAAAGAGCTAGTATACAGTGTATCTCACAAAAAATAGTCGAACTTATGTGGAGAAACAGACATTAATTTAGACCTAGTTAAGAATACAACATTATTTTATGGTCTGTTCATGCATAGACATTACATAGAAAGAGAAAATGAAAATATTTCATTGGTAGAAGACATATGACATTTATTTATCACTCCATTTTCATATCTTCAATCAGATGAATTTGTTTAATTTTGCATTTAACTCATGTATGTATTCTCTACTTTCAGGCTCAGTATTTGTTTAACTAGAATTAATTATAACCTTCTCTTAGATATATATTCCAAAACTTTGTAAGTTTGGATGTAGGTTTTCAAGCAAGAAATGAACTGCTTGCAAGCTCTTTAATACAAAGTTTCTGCTGAGCAATTTGAAAGTGTATTTCTGGCATAGAACTTCTTTTTAATTGAAGAATAGAATGCCATTAATAAATGCCATTCAATAGTGTCATAAATGCCTGTTCTGGGTTCAGCAGTAGCAATCATTTTTCTCCTTCTTAGTAGCTGGTGCAGTTCTGTGGTTTTGACTTTCAGCCTGGGAACAACACTGATAACACTGATGTTTTCAGTTGTTGCTAAGTAATGTTTATTCTGACCAAGGACTTTTGTGAGTTTCATGCTCTGCCAGAGAGGAGGGGAAGCTGGGAGGAAGCAGACACAAGGACACCTGACCCAAATTAGCCAAAGGGGTATTCCATACCACAGCAGGTCACGCCCACAGTGTCAAACTGAACAGTTACCTGGAAGGGCTAGATCACTGCCGGGGTCGGGCTGGGTATCGGTTGGCGGGCAGTGAGTGGTTGCATTCTCTTCCTTTGTTATTTCCCTTATTATTATCATTGGTGGTAGCAGTAGTGGCTTGGTGTTATACCTTAGTTACTGGGCTGTTCTTATCTCAACCTGTGGGAGCTACATTCTTTTGATTCTCCTCCCCATCCTTCCAGGAGATGGGGGTTGGGGAGGAAGGCGGGTGGAGTGAGAGAGTGAGCTGCGTGGCTGGGCTTAAACCATGACAATGCCAATGGTATCAATGCCTACCTTCACACACAGGCTGCATACCAGACCAGGAGCTGTTAAACAGGCATGTTCGTTCTGCAGATCCCCTCAGCTGATAACCCATTTCACATGAGAAACGAAGCAGACTTTTTATTTTGAACTCATCCCCTAGTCTAGAACCATGAGCTGGTACTCCTGGATCATCACAATAGCCAGGATTATTTCCTATAAAACACAACAGAACAAAATCATTGGAAGAGATGCTATGAGCAAATGTAGTGGTAGTGAAAATATTCTCTTGCGAATAGTACTATTAACAGCATTGTTTCTGTTACAATCAATCACTTTTCTTCCATTGTGAGAGTGGGAAACCAAAGCCAAAGATGAAAATGACATAACTTTTTAACCTTATCTTGGACTTATATAGACCTAAGCATAAAATGTGATAAAAATAAAATATAAAAGTTGCAAACACAGGAAGAACCTCTGTCATTTATCAGCAGTTTAACGAATTTGTTGTCCTTTTGATATAACACTTTCTACACTATACTGTTCAACAGAGATAGATTTCTCTTTTTTTCTGAGGAATCGCCTTGCTCTCAAGATGGTGTCACATCATGTTCAAACTTAGGAAATTCAATTCTGTGTCAGCAACAATGTTGTAGTTACACTAGATATATTTTCCTCATCATAGCAGATGACTACAATGATCTTTAATGATAATGCCAGATCTGAGATTGCACGAACACTTCAAAATTTTAAGGTCAGAGCCCTCTAGTGCTGATAGCCACCATAACCCACCACATCCCACCACAAGATAAATTCTTATGCTGGTGGAAGGGGATTTTAATTGCTAATAATTTAGGCTTTTCACATATCAGTCACAAATATGATAGTATTTTTATAGACTAATACTGGATAAAAAGGTGAAAGTGACAAATGTGGGCTTCAGATAAGAAAAGGCCAATTTTGTGTGGAAACAAAATTCTCATTAGGAAGTTTTCAGCTCTAAGTAAGTGTTCCCTTACAAAACTTATCAATACGCTGTGGATGTCATTAGTAGCCAATCCTTGTCTGAGCTCTTGACTTTAACAAAACTCTGTCATGTTTTATGGCTTCTGAATTTGCATAGTTAGTCTAGGGGAGAATAAACTGTTCTTGTACTTCCTGACAGCACCAAGAACATTGCAGAGGTTTCTACTATTTGCACATTGTGGCACTAATAAAGAATATTGAGTTAAAAGAGTTATATAGGAGTTACTGTAACTCTTACATAAAGTTACTGTCAGTTAAAAGAGGAACATAATGTATGAAATTTACATCTATGACTTTTGTTGTGGTGTTTTTTAATCAACATTTTCCTATTTGACAACCTGTGTTTACACAAAACAATATTCATAAAAATAAAATTTAATACATGCATCTTTTTTTAGCACAACTCTACCATGTTGTAAATAGTATTTTGTGGCTTCTGTATGGCGTGGTATATAGTACAATGTGTTATAGAGCATACTGTGTCTAGATATACAGATATCTGACTGTAGTTAAAAATTGCTTGAGAATAATCTTATTTATGCAATTACAAGATGACAAGATGCTTGGTACAAGTACCTGAACAGTGAGGGAGAGTCCCACTCCAGTGGCTGTCTTCTTGGCACTCCCTAGTAGAATTTCCTATAAGCCTTCGACCCGCTGTGCAAGAATAGTGAATTACAGAGCCGTATGTAAATTTGTCTCCCGAAAGAACTGCATTGGCAGGTACCCCAGGATGTCCGCAAGAAATGGCTACAAGAGGAAAGAGCACAATATTATATGACGCATTCATAGAACAGAAAAATATTAAAAACTTTAAATATGAGACTTTCCACAAAACATAAACTTCCGTCTGTATTTCAAATCATTCATATCTTCAGTTTTGCTGTTGCTCAGACGATTTACTAGTCATTTGTTAGATTAAACATAAACATGTAAAACTAACCCATGCAGTTTAGCCTTTTCACGAAAATATACAGAGCTCTCATTTGTCATTAATTTTTGTTCACTGTCCTTCCCTACAAATAATACAAACTATTTCTGTTAAGGTTGGGAAAGGAGAAACCCAACAAGGTTAATGTTGCATTTTGTTTATATATTATAGATATGATAATGGTAAGTAGCTTTATAATATCTGTAAAATAACTAGATGCAGTTTAGTCAATATAAAAAAACAAAAAACCTTAACCTGTCATCATAGCAATGTGTGGCACTACAGTGAGCAAGAGGAAAAGGGATTATTGATCATTCTTGCAAATTAGTAGTTACATTTATGCTGAAGTTAATGTATGCATTTTGTTTGAGAAAAAATCAGATAAACAATTTTGGTACAATATAACTTGCAAACAAGTAGTTCAGATGTTATATAAGGGAATACATGTCATCTTAAGGTGAACTAGTAATCAAATCCTGAATGATTTTTTGTGTAAAACTTAGGTCATTCAGTAAAGAGAGATAAAACTGAAAGAAAATAAATTTTACATAACTCTTTTTCACTCTTGAACTAGAATTAGTCATGGTAAACATGGTGTCCACTTTGGGTTCTAAATTTATCTCACCTAGCTCTCCAAGCATTTTGTTCTATCACCAAAAGCAATCTTGACACTTAAAAAAAAGTGGAAAAGTCTCTCACTTGAAAAGACCCTGAGAGACTTTGGCTACTCTATTTGCTTCTTCTTCTAAATTTGCATTTACTGAGCAAAGTAAAACTGAGATTACCTTTGGGGAAAGAATTTTAAATTTGTCCTCATAATGTTTAGGATTCAGACAGTGACCAAAATCATCAGCAGAAATTTATCAGCAGCTAATCCAGGAGATGACTGAGGATTTTAGGCACCTCCCAGGCTCATTTGAAAGTTTCCATGGCCTCAAACAATCATTCCCAGAGCAAGGTCAGTAACTGCTATTCTAAAGGGGATGGACAACTATGAATATCCTCAAGCTCTGCCTAAAATCAGAAAGCCATGTAAATGCTATCAAACTTCTGAAACACTTCATGCGGAAAGATGGGTAGCTATTCTAGGTGATTTAGATACCTTATCCTCTTCTGCCCCTTGAATAAGGAGTGTCCCTTCACACTGAGACCCCAGTCCTGGAAGTAGGAAAGGATCACTGACAGAACTGGGCCACAGACATAATGTTTTTTCTAAGATACAGAAAGTGAGGCACACGTTTGCATCAGTAAAGTTTACTTTCATTTATTATAATTCCTATAATAGCACAGTAATCCAGAAATCTAATGTCAAAAAATCATTAGTGATCAGAGAAGAAAAATAGCTCAGTGAAAAAATGAAAGTCAGACAAACTGACCGCAATTTTCTAGAGATCTGAAGCTCACTGAATTGATTATAGGGGATACTAGATTTCCTCTGTCTCTGAGGAAAAAGTGATGGAGGAAATACGATGTTGTGAAAAGACCCTCTTGAGCAAAATTTTCCATCACAACATTTCATAGATTTATTCTCACACATATGCTTCAGTACCACTGAAAAAAACCCAACCCAACTAACTTTGAGACAGGCATTAATGGTCTTAGGCTATCAATCTAAATCGTAACATATAAATAATAATTTTAGATTTCTCTAGATGTTTTCAGATAAATAACAATGCACCAAAAGGAGAAAATAATCTTAACTTTCTGGCATTTGAAATAATATCTCTAAAGTTGCCTCTAATCCCATTTTTAATAATAAATTGCATGACATCTTGACATCTTTTCTTAACGTTACTTACTGAACTGTACAATTTTCAATGTGCTGACCCTAAAATCTAGTTTTGTTTCTCTATACATAAACTTTTTTTTTTTTTTTAAATCTATTATGACTAAAAGTCATGCACCATTCCTTAGTGTTAATCCAGGTGAATGAATACTTACACAAACACTTTGGTAGTGATCTATCCCATAAGCCATTAGCTTTACAAGTCAAAGCAGATGAGCCCAAAAGATAAAATCCCTTTTTGCAATGGTATGCCACACTTGTTCCATATTTGAAACTTTCAGGATAATTCTGCTGTCCATGACGAATTGCATTTTCCACAAAGCCAGGATCAGAACAGTTCACCACTGTAAGACAGAATGTTCATCACTGATGCATAATAGTAGTGTTATAAATAAACTCTAACAGTGGGGGTTTTATTGATACTTCACTAGCAGCTCATGACTGTGGTCCATTGGATATTCTCTGTGTTTTTTATTTCATTTAAATATTGGTATGTTGACTTCAAAGTATGTCTTTACTGCTTTGAAAGTAATATTATGATTTGACTCGAGTTCTTGTAAAAGTCTTGGACATACAAGTGGTTTGAAGATGAAAGAGAAATTGAAGGAATTTTTTATCATCCTCTTGGCAGGCTAAGTTTGGTCTTCTATTTTATTTCTTTGTGAAGGGAAGTAAACTAAAATCAAATCAGTAAATAGCTACACTAACACTTGAAAATTTTCTTTTTAATTTCCTGTAATGAGAAAAATTGCTTCCAACATTTACAAGAATGTTTTCTGCTATTAATGTGTAGAACAGAAAAAGGAAGTTGGTAAAAAAAACCCAAATATTTTAGTCTAAACACCTAAAAAAAATATGTGTTTTGTCATGGCTATTTTATTTTTACATAAGGTATATCTGCTGTCCCCAGTCCTTTGGTTTATATTCTGCAGTGAATATGATGATTTGTTGGCAGAAGATTATGGTGAGACACTGAGGTCTCCATTGCAAACTCCTAATTTAACTGCCTATGAATCCGAAAGCTATCTGAAAAGTTATAAATGCCTCCTCCACACTTCCTCTGTCTTCACTCTAAACATAATGGTATAAATACAAAAATACTTAGAGTATTATTAATATTATAAATGACAGCTCATCAAAGAACGGGAAGAATCAACATTTCAAGTATATCAGCTAGTTGAAATTAATTTTCATGAAAAAGAAACCAGTGGAGAAGAACATCAGATAGCATTACCATTTTAAACGTAAGATATATGGAGACACTAACACCATCTTTTTTACTCAAAAGGTTTTTATCACATATATAATTTAAATTTACTGATCAGCTAATACAGTAGAACAAGCCAGCTTTTGCAAATGTTTATTCATTGAAAGAATATTTCATTCAATAAGTATATTAAAGAAATACTAATATCTTAAAATTTAATTTTGTGACAAAAACAGTTAAACTTGTTTTTATTCTTCTTTCTCTTTTAAAGACACAATCTTAAAAGTATTGAACATTTAAAATTTCATTCTTGCATTGGATTCTAGACAAGCATTTACCCAGATCTAAAGAACATCCCATATAAACTCAATTTTTTCCTTCATAACAATTATTTTTCTAGTATTTGGGTCTGGGAGGAGAACATTTTGACATGAAGTAAACCTATCTGCCATCCACTGATTTCTATTGGAAACAAGATAAAATTACACAGAAAAGCAAAGCACATTTAAAAATATTACAATATATACAATAAAAGTATTACAATAATGTACACAAAGCATTAGTAAGGCATTAACTGGGCTGATGAAGAGACACAGTGGAAGAGGCCTACTTTTTATTTTCCTACAGTAATAAAGCTACAGCCTCCTAATTGGAACTATTCCCATTCCATTTTACGGTGAATTCTACAAAATAATTCACCGAATGTGTTACATTTATCTTACATTGTAACAGTTTAGTTTATACTTCATTTTACTACCATTTAATTAAACTAACTGTTATAACCTTATAGATATTATATATAAATCAGATGTGTAGGTTAAATAAACAAATGTTTCCTCTGGGATTTCACTGATGGAAGTAAATACCTTTTTACCTCCTGACTATCTTTATGTCCTATAGAAGAGGGAAAAATGCAAAGTCCTAAAATCTTACTGCTCTTTGGAAGTTGTTAAAGATTTGGATGCAGAAGTTGTGTCTCTGTACTTGCTCTGAACAACTCTGAAAATTCCTGCTTCTGGGGATATATATTTAAGAGTACTATCAGGAGAAAATGCTTTATTCTTTTTACATTATAAATTCTTTTGTACTGCTGTTTTTCCATTACTACTAAGCACTTCCATCTGAGTTTGATTATTTCACTGGCAGTGTATGTATCACTGTAAAACAGGGACACAAGTGAAAGTCTGTAAAACAGGCCACTGACATGAAGTCCTGCCAAAGTATTGTTAGATCTGAATGAGCTCATGTGTCTGTATTCACAGTGCAGTGCTGTGTTAACAGAAACTAGCACAGCTCCCAGAAGTCATGCACGTTGCATCCCAATTAACCCTGTTTCTTAGGCAATTAGATGTGGTGTAGCGCTGTGTAGATGCTGCTGTAAAGCTCCTGTTTTTGGAACTAGCCTGCATCCTCTGCATAGTTATAAGTTTGTATGCTAACATATACTTAAACTCAGTTTCTCTACATATGTATATGCTTTCCTAAACATTTGAAGCTATGCCTGCATCAATATGAAGTAAAGAGTATCAGTACTTGTTCTCTGGCATGAAGTCATTTTGCTGTTGTACTCTGTTACCCTCTCGACTAGGGTAAGTTTCTCTGAACTGCTTCTCAGGAATGGTCCTGCTTCCTATGCTAACCCCTAAACTCTTCTCTGAACAATTATTGTGGATGTGCTCATTGGTACAAATGAGAAAGCTATTGGAGACAGAGGCAAGTAAGTACCCATGCCTAGGCACAGTTTAGTTTGAATATATAGATACATTTAATTTCAAACGCAGAAGTGAATCTTTGACAATCTATTTAGCTAAAATTGCTATTATACGGTAATGCAGTTTTGATCCCCAACTTCACAACAACACAGTAATAAGGTTGTATGGATTATCTGTATGGGTACAGAACTGAACTCAGGTTTTCTGAGACCTATGTCCATGCTCTAATCATTACATCATTTTTCAATGAATCTTCATGCCAAAAAGTAACTAGAACAAAATGATGCTTTTCCATTCTACTGATATCTACTTATTTTAGCAATCATCTTGATTACCAGAAAAAGCAGCTCTTTCTTTAAATGATCTTTACAGGTAAAAGGGTATGGAAGTTAATTGTCTTTTATGACTGTAAAAATCTTCTGGAATAAACCTGCAAAAACCTTTAATAATTTAAAGGTGAATTGATATCAATTTAGCAATATATTTTAAAGTTTTCTGTATTAGAATTTTTATGCTGGTGCAACTAGGGCTCGTTGCAGTATTTACGTAGATCCACATGAAATGTTTTGTAGCATGTTTAGTAGCATGCATTTAGTATTATCCACATTGTTTTAACTCAGTATAGAGCATTAGAAATTGGCTACATGCAGCTTAAGCAGTATATACTATTACAGTGAGATGTCATTAATGAAAACACAAACATAGTGGAAATTGACGTGTGAACACATATTACTGGACTCTTTTTTTCAAGCTATAGGACAAGATTCATACTGTTTGTCTACTCAGTTTCTTGTGAATTCTGATCAAAATTTCTTTTGTAAGAATCCTCCTCCATACAATTTATATTTTTAGTTTATTTTTCTGGTGCGATTTGTTGTTGCTGGTCTTTTTTTGTTTGTATGTTTGTTTGTTTGTTTGTGTCCTGGGTTCAGCAGTAGCAGTCATTTTTCTCCTTCCTAGTAGTCAGTGCACTGCTGTGTTTTTGACTTTCGGCCTAGGAACAGCGCTGATAACACTGATGGTTTTACTTAGTGCTCAAATGTTTAGTCTGACCAAGGACTTTTCGAGTCTCATGCTCTGCCAGGGAGGAGGGGAAGTCAGGAGGAAGCAGAGACAGGACACCTGACCCAAAGTAGCCAAAGCGGTATTCCATACCACAGCACGTCATGGCCAGGATGTAACTGAGAGTTACCTGGAAGGGCTAGTTCACTGCTCAGTCTGGCTGGGTATTGACAGGTGGTATTGTATTATCTTTCCTCGTTATTCCCCTTATCATTATTATCATTGGCGGTAGCAGCAGTGATTTGTGTTATACCTTAGTTACTAAACTGTTCTTATCTCAACCACTGGGAGTTACATTCTTTCAATTCTCCTCCACATCCCTCGGGGGGGGGGGGCGGGGGGGGAAGGGAAGGGCGGGGAGAGAGCAAGCGGGGGCTCAGGACAAAGTTTCTTGCTCAGAGCAAAGTTTTTTGCTTCAGAACAAAGTTTCTTGCTCTTTTGCTTCTGTTCTCAGACCCTAGATGTTAAATACAATCAGGTTATAATTCTAATGCCATGACTAAAATAATGATTGTTCAGAATCAGTGAAAAGTTACAATAGTGCTTATAAAAGTACTAAAATTAAAGAAGTTCTGCATTAATTTTCATCTTAATTTCATTCATCCAGAATACTGGAAAGTACTCATGATAGTGAATGTTTATTTTATTTCTAGATCAAAATACAAACTGTTTTATTTAAAAATAAACAGTGGAGTGCTGTATAGTCAAAAGTCTTTCAAAATAAAAATAGTAAAATAAACAGTGAAATTACATTTTAGAATTTGTTCAAAAGAAATAACAAAAATGTTTGTTCCATGCCAATTAAGTGAAAATCATTATTATTGGACTAAAATATACACTAGCTTAGTTGAAACAGAACATTGAAACTAACTGGACAAATTCCTCTAATTTTAATATTGGAATATTCTATTAGAAGAAAAAACTGAAAAATATTGGAAATCTCTCACATTATTGAAGATTTTGCACATGCATGTATAAAATTTTCAGAAATTCTCCCCCTTCTATGGATTACTCAAACCTTTCTCTAGGCTTAACTTTTAAGAACCACTCACAACAGCATTCACAACACCTGTTCCTTTTATTAGTGCAGTTGAGGTTATCAAAATAACACAAATAAAATATAACTGCTGAAAAGTAAAACATTGTTTTAACGGGTAAGCCTGCCAAGTTCGCTTCTGAAAACCCAGTATTAGAAATTAAGAAAAAAGGACTGTGTTTCATTAAGATATGCTGCCCTAAAGCTACCCGAAAGCAATTCTAACTGAATTATCTTTGAAACACACTGGGAATAGAAAAACCTAATTCTTCATGCAGACCAGAAATATAGAATGTTCAAGGAATATAATAGAGACCCAAAGTATCAATTTGTCTGTGTGATACAGTGTTCTCATTCTTGTACCAGTAGTATCTGTTTAGCCAACTCAGTGATGAATAAAATCACTTATTGCACAACTTAAGCATGTACTCTCTGCAACAAAGTTCTTGCTTCATACATGAAGTCTAGCCGAACAGTTATGCAAGAGAATGCTATCCATCAAGCTAAGAAGTAAACAAGATTATGCTTGCAGTGCAATTTAACATCAGCTGTAGATTTTTAAGTATATACACACACACACACACACACACACACATGTGCTGTTGCTAAAGAGGACTGCAGTAAGGATTACTTTAGAAAAGAAATTGAGTTGGCCAGCATACAGAAGTAAGGCAGTAGTTTCCCTGATTGCCTTTCACCCTGGAGACTCAGTTGTAAATCACAGTGAGAGTAGGCAGAGATTGCTTTCTCTCAATGACAGCTGTCAAGCGTTACATGGGAAATGAATTCTGGCACTCTCAATTTAGTCTGCTGAGAAAAGCAGGAGAATGCTTCAAGTTTGCCCTGATGACTTTGGAACCTCACTGCGAAGATTCAAACCCTTGAGGACAAAGAAGTGAAAAGACTACTTCAGAGTCCTTTAGGCAGTTTTCTGTTAAAAAGTTGAATTATCACCAAAAAGTACATAATCCACAGCATTTCATCGCTTGTTCTCACTCTTTCTTGCTCTTCCCAACCCTCCCCCCCAAGTAACAACGTTAACCTTCTTTTTTAAATTTTCATGTCTGTTCAACAGTGGCTTTAATCTTTTTTCTTTGAAAAGTACTGCATTAATGGTGTTATCTAGAACATGTACAGGGACTGGCCCTCACAGTGACTAAGAGTAGAAAATTCACTCTGACTTTATCACAAATTCTAAGAAACACTGTCTATATAAAAAGCACTTATTGTGAGAGCACATTTACAAATTGTCTACAGAATTTTATCAGAGTTTGGTGCAAATCAACAATACACAACAAGAGCTTCTTACGGAAGTAAAGCAAACCCACAACAAAACAATAAAAAACCCTCTTCAACTTATAGATTCACTTCGCTAAAGTCTCAAATACCTGGGAGTCTGATATTTTATTTTTTTAATGGGGGCCATTGGAGAGTGATTTTATTGTAATTCTTCCATGTAAATCATAAACCTGCAATATTTATTTAGGAAGCAGACTGTTTCATATTTTTGTATATCTCATTAAAATCTATCCAAAATCTAAGGTCCTGAAATTGTTTCTGATGACCAAAGAAATTTTCACTTGTTTATGCCGTATAAATGTTGCTGATCTTAGTGCAAATTAACGCTAATAATTTACTAAATAATATTGTGGTATAAACAAGACCTTAATAGTTTACTAGATTCAATGAAGAATACAGTTCATATTTGTTTGCTTGCGAGATGAAAAACTAAGACACACATCACTTTTGTGCTCAAAAATATTTGCCATTATTATAAACATGCCAAATACTCTTTCATTGTGACAAAAAAAAATGCAGTCATGCAGTCTTTCTTACATCTTCTATTGGAAAATTTCTGCCAGAGTGCTCTGATAACTAACTAGCTAGCTCTATACTAACATAAAAACACAGTAACAAGTATAACAAAAGAAGTTCCATGAACTAGTAGTTATTTTTTTAAGCTTTGAACAGTGTTGGTTCAACCTAGCTTTATAAATGAACACTTTTCTTTGGAACCCCAGATTAATTTTAAAAGCATGTAATTTTCTCTTGGGTACTTATGATAGCTCTTCTTTCTGTTCCATCTCCAGCATGAATACTGGCATTACACTAGCTGGTAGATATATGTATGTCATTACCTGCTATTTGTGGGCATCTATGCACAAATAGTATCAAAACATTAACTTTTGTCATAGCACGACAAACCCTGAGGTCATATCTTCAAGTCTTTCTCTTTACACCCTTCTTGGTCAGAGCTTTGTTTTTCACATGGGAGTGGAATTCTATCCAGTGGCCCCTGTAGATGCTCCTACTACCTTTTGAAAAGTCTTTGACAAATCCCTAGGCAGATGTCACTCTAGAGAGGTGCCGGAATAAGTCCTGTGTCATCTCTGCCATTTTCAGGTAAATATCTCAGATACTGAATGACATCTCCCACAGCACCTCACCTTTTTATTTAAGAAACTGAACTCAAGTTCTAATAAGCCTTCGGAAACATCAATAAAAACGGATTAAGTATATCTAATATTTGAAGTATGCAAAAGTCTCAACAAAGCCTCTGACTTTGAGAAAACGGAACAAAAAACATTTTTCTCACCTATGTGATGAAAAACTACTTAAATTCAGAGTTAGTTGCTTTATCTTTGGATGAGAATTGGTCATCAATTTCAACCTCACCTACCCTTCTATCAGCTGTCATCAGAAAGGTTATTTTTCTTGTCAATGAAGGAATGGAACATATTGCCACTGGTTCAAACAATATACTCTCTAATGAAAACATGACAAAATTGACAGTTCCTTGTAGGTATCAGATTCTTGATAAGACAAAACAGGCTAATTGACTTTTTCAAGAATCTATCAGCACTGAGAAAGAAAAACCTTTCAAATTAGAAATTCAGTACAAAACCAGGAGAAATAAACAATTGAGACCAGAATCCTTACTAACAAATAGCCTGGACTTACTGGTACAGACTGCAGCATGTGACCTAGCTCAAACCCCTGCAACTTTGCCAAACAGTTCTTCCCAGTAAAACATTTCTGGTTTTAAGAAATATGTTTTTAATGGAAGAAAAGCTCTTAAATGTCATGTGTAAGCAGATATGGAAAAATGACCTGCAGTGCAGTCAGCAGTGCAGAGCCCTTATCATACCATCTGATCCTGTTCTCATCTTGGTGGTTCAGAGTTACTATGAAAAGTAGAAAGGGCAGAGACCTGGCTTTCTGTGCTTCCATAGATAAAATGGAAAGCAGTTCCAAACTACTAAGGAAAAAAATTCCACACTGAATGTACTTGGTTTAGGATTTGATATTTTCATAGGTAGTTCTGGGGTAGAACATTCAGGCTGCATGAAGCCCTACACAGGCAGGCTTGCTGAAGAGAACAAAGATTTGGCTACCAGAATTTTTCCAATGCCACTTGATTCCAGTTTAAAGGCAAGTAAACTGAACATGCCACAAGTTCCTTATCAAAAGGTAAAGGCAAAGCCCGAATCCATGTGGAGATGAAAATGTCCCATCTCACAAATTATGTTTTAAAAATCATACTTCAGTGATCTCAACATTCCAGAAAAGACTATTACAAATCTTCAAATATATATATACACATATACACACACACACAGAGGAAGCATCAAAACCAGCTTTTTTTTTTTTTTTTTTTACTTATGAAAGAAACATTGGGAATGTGAGTTTTTCCAACACATAGGTGTTTTAATGATTATGTTACCTCAGGAGACAGATCCAAAATCCAATATATATGTATATATATATAAAAAAGTCTTAATGTTAAGGGATTAAAACTTTTATTTGCTGTGACAGAACAGATGAAATAATTATTATCAGAATAATGGCATTCTGGAGTAGGGGGGAAACACCACTGTAAAGCAGTTCAGTGCTTTCAGTGCATTTACAATATACAAAAATATTTAAATACTTCTCTTCATATGAGTTTTCATAATATGGTTCTAGGGTAGCACATATGATCTTTTGTGTGCACTACTGCTTTGAAAAGCAAAAAGCCTCATAAAATTTATTTGTTCAATTTCCTACGAATTAACTTTTAGTTAATCTACTACTGACACAATGGATAGTGCCTGAGAATTTCCCAGATTTATTTTCTAAAAATACCAAGGTTTCCCATGCATAGATTATAGCTCAATTGCAAAATAAAACAATGTTCTGCAATAGCTTTGAGCAATAATCTATATTTTGTAGCAACTGCATGTAGACTCTCAGTGAAGTCAAGTTCATCACTGACTCAAGTGAACTCTACCGAGGTTTGACAGAAAGGTTATATGTAAAATCTTTGTTGAATTCCATGGTACCGGTTTGCCAGGAACATCAATCCCTTTACAGCAGTATATTTAAAGGAAGATTTACTTTCTTTGTACACAAATTCATAAATCATCACTAACAATGAACTTTAATACAGATGTTTTTTCACCCATTAGATAAAAGGCAATTTTAGAATAAAAGGCATATGGTGGAAGAAGTGCTATTAGTTGCTCTAGTAAGCTCTAATCAATTAATTAAGAGTAAATTTGATAAAGCCATTTATAGCTGGTAGAATTTTGATTTTTTATTTTTTAATTGTGGATGCAAAACTATAGTTTCAGCATGATTTCATCACTGAAATGCATTTTATTATTTCTTTATCCAATAAGGACTCTTGTTTCATGTAAATGATAAAATTCAAGATTTATTTTATTTGTCTTTTCAGCAAGAAGAATCTCTAGTAATTTTGAACTATGCAGATTCATCCTTTAATCCAAACTATATCCTGTTATATATAAAAACTATATCCTGTTATATATAAAAAAGAGTAATTATAATAAAAATGTTACAACAGTTTTCACAGCACATGGTTAAAAAAATATTGTATTTACTGAAGTAAGAATACTAAATGTTATATCAAATTCTGCTCTCACTGAAATTATGTAAATGCAATTATGCTATGAAATTACAGGGAGGCAGCTTATGGTAGAAAAGTCTCCTTTACCCAGATATACAGGTAGAATTCAACCGGGTAGATGCATGCTGAGAAGTGTTCTGTGGGAGCACCCCATGCCTAGTAAAGTGTTGAATGCCAGATTTGGCATTACGTTCAGAAAACCAACCTCCCTAAAAGAGATTTCAGATCATAAATTGTCCTGGATCAGATTCAAATTTGTAGGATGAAATGAAAAAGGAAAGGGAAAATAGGAGATGAAACTGAAACATTGGAATAACTGTAAGGGTCCTAATTATTTGGGGTTTCTTTAAATCTTCAGAGTCTTTGCATTTTTTTTCTCTTTCACTGTCACTTGTTTTCCTTTTAATAAATGTACTTGAGTTCAATACAAATCGCTGAGTAAATCATCTCATAAATGGCACTGAATTTAAGTAAAACTATGCAATCTCTGCCCATGAGAGTCAAATAGAACAGATCCAGATTGCACCCACAAGATCTCTGAAAAACTACAAGAAATTTGAACAAAGTGGGTATTTTCGACAAATAAACATAACTTCAATGCTTCACCAATGAGACAGAGGAGTTTGTTCATTAAACTCTATCGAAACAAAAACGTATAAAAGGGACAGGCAAAGTACATGAGTCTAAAGAGGAAGAATTTGCTAACTCACATTTCTCCATTCCAATAATTATATTGCTATGCTTGTTAGCTCACTTGAATAACTTTGGAGGGTAGTGACTGAGGGAATTGCCATCTCTGAACTGTTTTAATGAGAATGAAAGATCTAATTCCACACACGTTCAGCTTGAAATTACATCAGCTATCTCTGAAAAAATATGATGAGCTAATCACCAAAGATAATCAATATTCTTCGGAACAACCACTGTAATAGAATATGATTCTTAATAAACCAACAGGTGAAGATAATGAAGCCACCAATAGCTTAAGTTAACTTTTCTAACATGATTTTTAGTCCCAGTGTTAGTATTCTTACAGCAACTTCGCTGACTCCAATTTCCTTAGGCACATGAAAGACAAGTTACAAAGCACGGAAAGCATATTACTTACATTGATTTAACTTTTAAGTGATCATTCTTCCAGTGAAAGAAAATACTCAAGAAATGCTTATCAGCATTGTATTTCTGGAAACATTCTTTTATCTGCTATAGGATTAACCCCTTTTCCAGAAAGCTATCTAACTTGGATCTGGAGGGGCTAACCAGGGAGCACAACAGAATTCCAGACTTGTATTCTGAATAATTAGCTCAATTACAGTCCATTTCTGTCTGAAGCCTTCAGAAAAAGGCATATACAGTATCTCAAAAACTTTTTCCCAAGCTTTTGAGATCTTTCAGATGTTACACGATTCACCTCATGTCCTGCTTTTCACCTCTCTTGACAATTTTCATCTGTGTTAGTCAGATGATATTCAATCTGCCTCAGTGATTCAGAATAAAACATTTCACAGTATCATAAAAATAACATAAAAAATTACCAATATGAACTGATTTTAGTGGTCTGATAGAGGTGTAACAGAATGAAGATTTTTGTATTAATTCCGTATTTTGCGACAATAGCCATAGACTGAGGGAAATAAGCTAGAACAATGGCCATGAATGGAAATAAAAACAACAGGGTGACTTCAGAGACTTGTTTCCCTTTGATCTTACTTACACTGCATTTTTTTAATTACTTATTTTTGTCCTTTCCTAATATGCACTTCATAACACAAACCCTTGCTTCATTCTTAGCTCTCAAACATCTACATCTTACTCAGAGCAGACTAGCAATCAAGTTCAGTTATGCCTTGCAAAAAAAAAAAAGCAATCAGAATTTAATCCTACTTTACCAGTTATTTCTGGAGAAAGAAAAGTGAAGTTTCACATGTAGAAAAGTTATTAAAATCTCTCAGGTATTGCTAGCAAATTGAGAGGAATTAATAGTGTCTTGATGCATGCATATTCATTTGCATATGAGTTTTAATAGACGTAATAGACCATCTATGGAAACTGTACTCTAGCACACCTAATTCAAGCTAGATAGCCAACTGTGATTTATTAGTGTAATATAACTTTTGTGACGCAAAGTACACTTTACACATCACATATATAGACATAAATGGCATGCTAGGGATAGAAGTCTGAGAACTTTGAGGTAAAATACTGAAAAGCTTAGGATTCCTCAATACTCAGCCTTAAGTCCATTTTCCAATGCAGAAATGAAAAAACTCAAGTAAAGGCGGCAATAAGCATCCAAAGGTCAGGTTTCTGAATTATATCCCAGTATTTTGAAGGTACAGCAAAAGATCTTGCCTGAAATAAGTCATTGGAGAGCAGAAAATATATGAGGTTTCTTACCTCGGCAGCTGGGTAAAGGGCTACTCCACTGCCCATTGCTCCGACACTGTGCTCGAGATGCACCCTGAAGTAAGTACCCAGTGTTGCAAGTAAAATTTACAACATCATTTAAATTGAATTCACTGCCATTAGTCATTCCATGAGCTGGATTCCCAGGATGTCCACATGTGATCGCTGTTGAAAGAAAAAGAAAAAAACCCAACAGGCTAGCATTCAACTGAAAGGTACTGCGTTCCACAGAGTCGCTTACAGGATTGAGTTCCTTTGTTGTGTTTTTTTAATTGCTGTGTTTGTTTTGTTTTGTTTTGTTTCGTTTTGTTTTCTTTTGAATGTTTCTTTTATATTTATAAAAGAAATTTAAGAAAAAGTAGGATGCATTTATTCAGAATTCTTCAGTGCCAGGAGAAAAATCTACGTTTTTCAATAAAACTTCCAGAATCTACTTTTATGTCGAAAGTTGTAATATAAATATTGATACATATTTTTTCATTTGACACCCATCTGATATGTATCAGATCTTAAAAAATGTAGAGTTCACTATGATTCATATTAATGCAAATAAAAGAAAATATTTTTTCCCTGAAAGCTTTAAAATGTAGTAGAGCCAAACAAATCGAACTTGATGTACTGCTTCAGAGCATTCTGGAGTTCTGAAGCACTCCTCTTCCAGAGTTCTTAAAATGCTTTGCTGAAGCAGTGACCCTTTTAAGCAAATTTCCTTATGGCAATAGAGAAATTGTTGGGAGTAAATTTTTCTCATTATGTGTATTACATGTGTTAATTAAGCTTGAATTACACTTAAAAAAATACACATATTATGGTCAAGCTCTAGCTTCCCACATGACAAAGCAATAAAATAGTATAGGGAAATACAGAAAAGCATAGATACTGACAATATAAAATCAGAATGTATATATATATATATGTATAACCACATACAATTTTTCAACATTGTGTTGGTGATATTTATCATACTCAAATAAATATCCTATGGCACGTTTATCTTTAGCTATATTCTTTTGTGGTTTGTTTTTCTGGGTGTTGTTTTTTTTTTTTTAATTGAAGAATAATGTGAAAAATAATTTAAATGTGTTTCTTTTTATTACATACAGAGTTCAACTGTGAAGCATTCTTTTCAAGAGTATCTGAACTTAAGGAATTAAACTGGACACCTTCCTCTATATAGACTTATGCATTTACACTTAAACTGTTTAAATAAATCTACTTACATACTTGAATCCTTTCTGTACTATTTCATTTGCAGCATTTTAAGACGAAAGCCGAAACAACAAAATAAAGTCTTACTACATGCACAGGATCAACTTTATTCTAGCACAGTTGTTTCATTTTCTCAACTGTTACAGATGATTAAGTTTTAATAAATAAAATAATATCCAGGGGCATGATAAATCAGTTAACATAGTTCCCATGTAAAAACCTATTGAAAAAATTCTGTTACCTTAAACTTTCTGCCGTTTCATGAATAAATTATATGACATAGGTTTTAGCAACATAAAATTTAGGTCTCTTGTAAAAAGTCTGATAATGAAGGGTAATTCCGTTCAGTTGCCCATTTCAACAAAAGCACACTTCTACTATGACTACTCAGCCAGTTCACATTTAGACCTCATTACTCTTGACAGGATTCTGTCTTTTGTAATGTTTTCCAGAAATTAAAGAGCTTAGATGCTCTTAATCACTGCATCTAGTTCTGCCACTGCTCCATTCCAGTTACTAAATATCACTGACCTGTTGACTGATCAACATTGCAATGGCTGGATTCATAGAGTAGATAGTACTTCAAAGCATTCTTATTTTTTAAGAAAAAACAAAGTAGATAATCTTGGCATTATTGTGTTTTCAATCATCAGGCTTTTATGCAATTAATAGTTTACCATAGTAATATCGAAGACACTTCAAATAAAGGTTAGCACTCATGGCTTTGTATCATCTAAATGATGAGTTATAAATTCTCTCCTCCACCTTAATATAAATAACTGCCCTATGCATGCACGCACATGTCTGAAATTAATACTCACTAAGGAATTACACTTTTGCCTATTATACTGCAAAAAAAAACAACAACCCACTTAATGTAATATAACTCTCAAATATATACTCCAATCTTTAACATGGTGCCTTTCCTAGACCCTGGAGATTCTCATCTCACCACAGAAAATACGTAACCCAGAAAAAAATACTGGTAGTACTGACAGTACTTGGACAACCAAAAAAGTCCAGTCTAACTTCCCAGCTACATAACAAAGCTTGCGTTTTGGCCATCATCAGTACAGTACATATTTTAATTAAAATAAAATAATAAATTAAAAAAAATTCAATATTTTAATTTTAAAAGTTACTCACAAGAACTAATCAGATACCTTAATATTTCCTGTTAACTCTCAACAGCCAGCAAGGGAAAAGATCTTTCAGAGAGTATCTGGCTAAAGTGTGGTCCAACTGGTTATCCAATCAAGAGATAGGGAAACACCTGAGCGTCACAAATCATGTAAGGCTGACACTCATGTGAGACTAAGAAGCTGAAGTAGTAATGGGTGGGGTACTCTGAATATTTAGATCATTTCTGAAGATTACAATGTCTAGTACTTACAACTCTGAAATTCCTTTCAAAGCCAATCGGAAAAACAAAAAGACACATGAGCTTCTGTAAAAATATCACAGAATTAAGACCAATTTGTGACAAATTTTCAGGGGCACAGCCCATAACTTCTTCCTGGTACCTTTACCATATTTCTAGTTCCTGATCCACCACTGCTCACTCAGAAGGCCATTTCAGTATAACATTAGAGAGTGTTCTCTAGCATTAATAAACAGTATGTTTTCATTTTCCATCCTAGAAATAACAGAGCCATTTCTATGAAGCTTGGATGCTGACTTAAAAAAAAAAAAAAATAAAAAAACATCTTGTATGACTTTTTTGTCTGGCAGAATTATAAGCAAAAGAAAACCATGTTGTAACGGAAAGCATTAGGCAACCTGTATTGACAGAATTTGCTGCCAGTTATTCTTAAAACAGTAATGATAACATCAATTCAGGGAGAAACAGCTTCTACATCCATCCCCCCAACCCTCAGCTTTGCCCCTTTCTTTTGAGGGGATTTTGTTCACTGCATGGTAAAATTAATCTACTAAAAGTAATACTGCTAAGTGGTGGCATTCTCCTTTGATTAATATTAATCACTTGAAGATATGAATAGGATTTTAAAAGGACAATGAGACTTGGTAGATATTTCTGCAGCTAAGAAGGTAAATAGGGAATATTTTAAAATCTAATGATTTATCAGTAAAATATTTTCTCAGAAATGAAACAAAAATACTAACATGGATCGAACAGAAAAGCTGATCATCTCTGACTTCTGTCTGAATTGCAGACATCTCAAAAAAACTGCAAAATTGAAATAGTTGATATAAATGCTTCATTAAAAAGAATAAACATGGTATAAAACCAGTGAGACTTATTAAAACTAAAAAAGAATAATGAAATCAACTACTCAATAAAATAGTAAAATAAAAATACGAAAAATCAGACTTGTCTGATTAAATGGCTGATGCTTCAGAAAATTTCAGAAAGCCTGCCATGTAAATGAGGAAGTAAGTAGAGTAGGAAAGACTTAATTCCAGCAATTAATTGCAGGATTTTCAAAAGCAGGTGAATTCAGAGCAAAATAAACCCTTTTAAAGGGTATGAAATAGTTAACATATTTTTCTAACTATAATGCAATACCCAGCATGGGCTTGCATTGGTGAGTATTAGGGAGGTTACTTGGAAAAATGGGCAGTCATCAAAACAGTACAGATGAACAGTATTTCAGCTTTACCTAATAAACAATGAAAATAGATTAAGGGATTTGGGTATTCCTGCTGAAAAAATAGGGGAGAGGCTCAGTAAGCCCACACTTGACACAGAAATTATGCCGCATGAGAGAGATAAATGAAACTATATAGTTGCAGAATGTTGTTCAATACACTTCACTGCCTATGTCATCCTCTTTCTGAAACAACAAAATCCAGAAATTACTGGATGTAGTTATTCAGCCTGTGCCAGGCTACAAACTGGATTAGATTATCATAATGACTCTTGCAACTGAAAACAGGCCCAATAAATATCCGCTCTGAGTATCTTCATTCAAGCAATTCTGAACATCCAATGCACCGTTAATGTTCAATTACATTTAAAATAATAGAAATAATTAAGTGAAAAATTAATTATACTTACGGACACAAACAGGAGTTTGTCCAGACCACTTGTGATCCTGCAGGCAAATTCTGACAGACGTACCAACAAGTCGGAAGCCAGGATTACACTGGTAAACTACAGTATCGCGATAACTGAAACCATCTCCACTAATATGACCATTTACAATTGGGTCTGGAGAACCACAGTGACCAGCTACAATAGAAGAACAACCCATCAAATCCATGTATTCTTATAAACCTTGTCAACGTTGTAAGAATGCTGATAGGAAAATAAAAGTTCAACCTTGCTTTCAACAAACAATATATTAAGACTCTGCACTGTGCAGATAAAATTCTGAGACGCAAAAACTACACATGATATTTTGTTAGGGTGAAGTGATACTTAAATAGCTTAAATTTTCATTTGTATAGCTTCTGCAGATTCTGTTGCAGAAATTACATATTTGTCAAAAGAATGCCTGGAAAATGTAAATTACAAATGCCTGAAATTAGGTTTCTTTTTTCCTGAGAGAAGCTTGAATTAAAAGGCCTTTAAATCTCAAATCCATTCTATTCCTTCATCATGGAATTTTGTTTTCTCTTATTCATGATTTGCCTTGGACTTTGTAAATCTCTACTAATAAATTAAGTGTAGTTGAGACCCTTATCTGGCAGAGGCCAAGCAGCACAGAGCAGTCTACATCTATAAAATGAAAATCTCTTGCCCTCCAAACCAGCACAGCTGGTAGTAAGCTGCCTACCAGGATCAGTACTGCTGTAAGTTAACTGGACCTCTTCTTGGAAAATGTTTTGCAGAACTGTAGCAAAAAACCTGTCTAGGCATTGTTATAATGAATTAACAGGAGAGATGATCAAGTGTCATTCTCATTACCATGTCCTGGTGCTGTTATTTTATTCGAACATAGTCCTTGTTATTATACATATCCAAGAAACAACTTATTTCTCACTAGTAGGTCTTCAGATTAGTAGAAAGTTCCTAAGACTGCAATCAAATGTAAACAAACAGGTAAATCTGTGGGATCACAGTCAGCCTACTGCCTTTACGAGAAGAAACATGGAGTTATTTCAGATATGCATATATGTCCCACTTAGCTGTATTACCTAATTTAGTCCCCTATTTATAAGAAATTTTCTGCTGTCTAAATAAATGACTGTGAAAAGCAGGTTTCTACACAGACTTGAAAGAAAAAAATAAGTACTTCTTCAGCTAAGTGTATCTTATTACATTGAAATATTTCCTAACTTTCAGCTCTAGCTTCTACAGTGAAGTTCATGTTTATTTATTAATGGTTTTTAGTAATTGTAGACAGTGTTTTTATTCTGTTCACTTTCTCAAATGATAATCACCTTTATTTTATTTTCAGTTGATTTTTAGGTAAACTGGTATATTTAATGCCATTTCTGTGCTTATAAATTCATATTCATATCAAAATTACAACTTTTCTTTCTACTGTTTTCCAGTTTCGTCAGAACACTTTGAAATAGCCACCTTTTCCAGATAGATGAAGGCATGGAAAGGAAGGAATGTCTACCAGCAGTGCTTCTCATCAGCTGCAGTCAAAACAATACAAGATGCATTACTCCAGGGTAATAGTACTCATGTCACAAAGGAAGCCTTTCCTGAGATACGAAAATTAGCGTACTCAGATGGCCTGAAATTATAAATTGATTCTACACAGACAGTGGGTAACAAAAAGTGATACCTATTTCATCTATAGCTGTCCTGAACTATATTCATGCATGTACAGTATAGGTAAAAAGCATCTCTGAGTCATTATCATTCCTTTGAAATGGAAAGGCTCATTCAGAGCTCCCTGGGTGTTTGCCTCCTGATTTTCACAGGCTTCAGGTAAGTCCTAAAGGCACCTCTGAAATAAATTTGGACCATGCTGTCCTTGAAATTTAGGAATACACACTTGGTGGCATTCACATCATCTAGCTTTAAAATTTAAGAATTTGCCTTTCCTGAATAGCTCTCTGGAGGAGCCTGCATACTTCCATTGACCTTGTTGGGAATTTAGGATCATAAATTGTGTGAGAGAATGTAGAAAGGCAGGAAGTGGTTTAGTAGTAGACACAACCCTCTGCAGTGTGCATGTGGTAACTCAAATTTAGATTTTCACCCTTGGAACTGTGCAGTATTATTGGCACTATAGAGTTTGTCAGAATTTGAAATTAGCAAAGACTAAATAATCATTAACAATGTTCCAGCTTTAAATGTGATATTTTTTGTCTAGTGAAGTAGACACTGATGCATTTAACTGTTCTAAGCACAGGGCTGCATTCAACAATGTAATTAATAAAATAGAAAACAGTCCATCAAATATTCTTAGAAAAACACTTGGGAAGTATCACAAGACAAGCTTTGGTCTTATTGCAGTAACAGTTCCTGCAAGAGGTCCTCTGTTCATTCCAAGTGGGACTAGGTCTGTTAAAATTGTTTAAAATGCAGACAGACAGGTGGAAAAAAAAAGTTTTAGATATGACCAAGGGGATAACAGAACAGTAATGGAGACCAATTTCAATGCATTGGTAAAAAAAAAAGAAAAAGAAAAAAGAAAAAGAAAAGGAAACAGACAAAATCAAACAGCAAATCACTCCTGGAAAAGAAAAGGATGACTTCATGTAAATTAAATTAAAGCTGTATATAGAGACAGCCTTTCCTAAATATAATATCAAGTAAATCTATTACTGTTTTGCAAAGAGTCAAAAGCTTCACTGTGTGCAACTTTTAAGCTGACTTCAAGAATAAACTGGTATTGTTAACTATGTAGGTCCTGTACTTATCAGCTCTTTTCCATCTCTAGACTATTTGAATCTAAACTTACGGCTACTGTAGACAGTTAATCTGGAGTGTTCAGGGGTAAAATATATTTCTCAGTAGTCAGGATAGAAAAAAATTCTTTTTCTGGCCTTTTATGGACAAGAGTTATAATACAAACAGAATGCATTGAGATTTGTGTATTATTTAGTTTTTCAATGTTGGTAGACGGATTATTCTGTGTTTCAAGCCTTTCAAAAAAGAAAAGCAATACATAAGTACTAAATACTGTTACTATAGATCAGATGATGAAGTGGTATTTCAGGTTAGTTAAAATGAATGAATGCTAACACATATCTTTATGTTTGAAATAATCAAATGCAGGTGTCAGGCACTACACTAGCAATGAATGGTATATAACACACTGCAGAAGCCTGAGCATTACATATAGCTTGCATGCTTGCAACAAAAGAAAGGGCTGAGGAAAATATTCCTACACATACAGTCTTGGGTCTGTTGGCTCTTCACAGTTGCAGTTGCAACATCTTTTAAACGTCAGTCAGTGTCAGTCCAGGATAACCTAACACCAGTAGGAAGCTGATGTATCTTCATATGTGAACGTCTTATACAGTTCCACTGTGGAATGGATGAACTTATGTATGTGAAAAAGTAATGCTGAAGCATAGCACTCTCCTAACCAGCACCTCAGTGGATTTCTTTTCCCTAAGTAACAGAAGATTTTACCCCTTTACTGCTCTAAATATCAAAAGAAGTACTAATGATGTTCCATTTATGCTATTATTTCCTACATCAAAATGACATTATTCTTGATACAGCATATTTTGAACCGTAAAATAACATGCATGGAACTGAAAATATATCAAACCAGAGAAGTGTTTTTCCCGTTGACAACATTTGCAAGAAACAAGCTACATCCAGCTGGGAACTCACTAATAATGAACTGCCATTTAGAAGCTAGGTTAGCTCTGTGAGACATTACTCACTGCTTCTGATCACTGTACTGTAAGAGATTACAACAATATATTTCACAAAAATAGTAAAACAATATTCACAAAAAATGTACTACAAACATTACTGTTGCAAAATGAAGGAATCGATCAGAAATACATGATTAAAAGTTATAAAGTCTTAATTCAGGTCTGTATTACATGATCTCATGCTATTTTTCTTTTTCTTAAAGATTCTGCCTTCATTTTCCTTGCTGATGGAGCCTAGTATCTGGATTGAAAGAGGAAAAGGCAATCATGGCAAGTAGGACACAAAGACTGAGATTTTATCCCTGTCTCAGAGAGAAGACTCCCACATCTCTGTATTTCACCTGTATCTCATAAAATTGTATGTTCTATTCAGAGGAAGAATAGAGTTAATAACTCCATTCTTTTTCACCAGTTAGATTATCATGCTTTTGTCTGTTAGTGCATTACTGTTTTGTGGTTTGCAACCTGTTTCAAAATATTTTCTCGAAGTATTTTCAGGTATTAAAGATGTCCAGAAGTGCAGGTTGTTGTCAATAGTACTCTGGTAAAAATCATGTTTTTCTAATGATACTTGCTTTTCTTCTTTCTTAATAACCTTTTAAGGTGAAATTCATGATATTTGAAAATTGTTTTTTTGAAGACATGATTGAGTTGGTATGTGGTCCCATCACACCCCGTTACTGTGATGCAGATAGTCTTTCCTTTTAATAGAATATTCTACCAGGGGAATGATTCTGTGTTTTAAAATGCAGCTCTGATTGTCTATATTTTGCTCAGGGAAACTGTATCCATTTATTTTGTTTCTGCATCTTGGTGAAAGCATGAACTCAAAGTTCAGTAATTGCAAATACCATTGATGACGGTACTATGAATTACCTTTGCTTAGAAATTTCAGGCAAAACAGCAGAGTACGTAATTACCACTTATATCTATAAGGTAATGAGCACCAGCAACCTCATATACAAAAGGTCACATATCTGTTTATCTGAACATTGAAAGACAGTGACACTATTAACATTGAGAAATTTAAGAAAGGGTTCAAGTGTCTAAGAATGCTCAGCAACCTTTCATTATCAGTACTTTAGGTATATTAAAAGTTCCTTCTCACAGATGCATATTGACACTGACTTATTGTAAATGTACATATCATGTTCATTATGACTTGCTTCATGGAACTGACACCATCAGGGATTCTTTCAATGTGATATTTTGAAAATAGCAAGGTCAGAGGAGATAACTGTCATTTTATTTTTCACATACAGGAACTGTTGTGCTAATATACTTCTAAAAACTTCATGTTTCTACAGAATGGGAGGAGAAAGCATTTTCTAAGAAAATAATCAGCATAATTCAAAAGCTTTAATTCAAATGTTACTGTCAGACATCAATCTAATTAATCAAGCAATCCCCTAGCCTACCTCAAAATTTTACAAAAAGTGAGTTCTGGATAGAGAAAAATTTCTGACAATTCATTTTATGGCTACCACTTCCTTATAAAACAATGCTTTTACTGTTTCATTGCTGAAAAAAATCAGGAAGCTGGATTATTCTGGATATTGATATACTAGTTACTCTAGTTCCTCTGTTTGTTGGTTGTTTTTTAAAATCAATTCTTTTCTTTGTATAACAATTAAATTCTTGCATATGATACCTAGTCAATCTGTTTTGTTTAAAATGTACTAGATAAACATGGAATACTATGTGTTCTACTAAAAGCATATAGATAGGCAGCAGAGAATAAAACTGCTTTTCAAGTGCGGCTGAACTCTGGAAAAAAGATATTCCTCTTTCCTGAGAGTGACTGAGTATATTCAGCTGAGAGGCAAGAAGGAAATATGTAAAATGAGGGTAGAAAAACCAAGTAAAAGATTCAAAAAATAAATATACTGACCACAACCAAAAAGCATACCCACTTCTGAGTACACCATTGACTCAAAGGCTACTGAAAACAAACATGTTTTTTATATGTATATATGAGAAGTGCAAACCAATATGAGTGGATCTGAAGAATGCAAGAGTTGGGGTGAGAACCTACAGTCCAAACTAAATGTATCTCAGGGTTTGGAAGGGTGTTGCTTTTGTTTTACTTCGTGCTTTCTCTTGTCTACTTCCCTTGACTGAATGCTCAGTATGCTGAAAGATCGTTAGTAGTTGGAATGCATCAGAAATACTTCTGAAGCTCATTTTCCAGCTTAGTTTCATCACACACTCTGTGGTTGCTTTACAAAACAAATCAAAGTATTGTAAACGTGGACAATGAACTGATCCACTTAAAACACCCTCCTGGTCCAAAAAAAGCATTCCAACAACATCAAATATAACTAAATTTCTAATAAAAAATATATGCTAGTTGAGTAGTAGAAAATTGCATGCAGTATGCAATATTTCTATATTTAAGATACCTTTATTTTTAACTTATTTTGAAATGTTGTTGAATGGTAAGAGCTGAATTCTAGTACTTGATACTACATTTTTTCTTACCTAGGCATTGGGTTTCAGTACCACTCCAGAGACCATTTGCCAAGCATTCTCTCACATGGGAACCAACTAATGTGTATCCTGTGTTACAGGTGAATATTGCAGTAGCTCCATACACTGTTAAAGTTCCAATCTTATTTCCGTTTGGTGGAGATGGAAGACCACCACAGGAGATAACTAAATTAAAAAAAAAAAAAAAAGAACAACAGAAAAAACTGAAGTATGAAAATACCTTTTATTATTTCTCAGACTGGAAGAAAGTGTCCCACCTCACATTTTTGAAATTATGTTTAAATTTAACATTTTTAAATATTTTAAATATTTAAATTTTAAATATTTAAAAGTAATAAATGTAAGAATTGTAGTTCATAGTAAGGGTTTAAAATTATGCTTGATTTGGCAACACATGTTCTAAATTCGAAAACTCATTAGGATATCTTCACATCTTGACAGCAGCTTTAAACACAACCTATATTTGCAGTTCCAAAACAAGTGAGTAACAATAATGTCTGGGACAGCTGAGGTTATTTCCCACATGTACATATTCCTGACTAATCTTCAAATATACTTTCCCTGGCCATTTTAAGTGTAATGTCTGTTTAAAGATATTATCTTTTTTTAACATGCAGTACTCCGAATTGTTATGAACAATCTTTTTTCTCATTTCCCACCACAGTTCATGATCATATAACATATATGGTAGTCTACTTGCTACAAATATATAATATTCTGTTTTTTTCTAGACTTGACTCGTTATCACAGAAACCTTCAGTAGCATCAGCTCTGCTGCAACGCACAGCTATTATAGGCACTGAATAAAAAAAACCCTTTAAGAATGTATCAGATTCTAATTTAATTTAAACCATACTATCATGTCTTTTGCTTCTAGAAGAATATATCAATAACATTGTAATTTAAGATCCAGACCAATGTCTTCAAGAGATTCACTTACATTTTATGTTAGCATAACTCATGGATTTACTTTTAAAACACGTTAATCACAACTGAATTTCCTATCTGAGAACTCAAGGCCACATTCCTCAATAGTTTTAAAAATTCATTATAGAAAACAACATGGAATTGGGTAGAAATTGGATAAAATAAAGTACATGCCAGTGTGTGATTAAGTCGGTCATAAACAGACTATATGTGATCAAAGTTTCTTATACATAAGGTATTCAGAGGTGAATAAAATTCATTTAGACTACAGTGAAGTCACACTAACGTAATTTGTGGAGTAGCCTAACACTGCAACTTCTAATGCTAACGCTGAATATTAAACTTATGCATATATTTAAAAATCAAATTATATTCCTAAAATGCAATGGAAAGAAATGTTCTAAACATATTACAAATGCTTTATTATTTTTAATTACAGTGATTAAAGTTAAAAATAATCAAACTACTTGAATAATGAGCCACCTGACAAGTTAGGCAGCTGTTCAGCATATTCTTAACCAAGTAAAATAAATTTACTACTTAGGTCTCTTTCAATCCTGAACCCCCTTAGTTTAATGTTTTACAATTTCTTTAGAAATACTATTTGCAAGTACATGTTGATAAATATAATCTAAATGCCTTACCATCAGTGTTTCAATTAGCTTTCCTGCTGCTTTAGAAATATAAACAGATAGACTCTATATTTATATATCCTATCCTTAGCATGTGAATGACAGAAAGAGGGTAAACAGTAGGCTCCTCAAAATCCTCTACAGTGTATTTCTGGATACTAATGATCTATATCCAGAGGAAATATTACTGAATATCTCTTGGAGAATGAAGTTTCCCGTAATTAAGTACTAATCAGTCCTCTATTAGAATGAAAAATAATGTACCTGTATTATGAATAAACTAATGTGTTTTCAATCAGCAAATCCCTGAGTTTCTGTATCTATCTACCTAATACTTTGCTTTTGGTTAAACGCATCACATGTGGGTCACCCCTTTTGCTACTTACATTAAGATTCTGTAATTGTAGGAGTTGGTCAAGAACTAGCTTTTCAAAAACTTCTCAGTTGCTGAACAGTAGCTGTATGTTAGGCAGCAAACAAAAACCTGTTTTTTTTTTACCATGTGTGCTCAAAAAGGGGACAACTGCAGTTAAGAGAAAAAAAATCTCCACCCCCTAATTTTAAATATGAAAACTGATAAAAATATCAATGGTTTATAAGAGATCTAAAATAGTCACCTTATTTTTCCAACTAAGTATTTTTCAGAAAGAAAAATTTCTCTGAAAAAAACTAAAAGAGTAAACCAGAACCAACTAATGCCACACCCCATCATAGAATCATGGAATAGTTAGGGTTGGAAAGGATCTTAAGATCATCAAGTTCCACCCCCCCTGCCATGGGCAGGGACACCTCATTCTAAACCGTATCACCCAAAGCCTCATCCAACCTAGCCTTGAACACTGCCAGGGATGGAGCATTCACAACCTCCTTGGGCAACCTATTCCAGTGCCTCACCAATTTAACAGGAAAGAATTTCTTCCTTATACCCAATCTAAACTTCCCCTGTTTAAGTTTGAACCTGTTACCCCTTGTCCTATCACTACAGTCCCTAATGAAGAGTCCATCCCCAGCACCCCTATAGGTCCCCTTCAGATACTGGAAGGCTGCTATGAGATCTCCACGCTGAACAGCCCCAACCTTCTGAGCCTATCTTCATATGGGAGGTGCTCCAGTCCCCTTATCATACTTGTGGTTCTCCTCTCGACTTGTTCCAACAGTTACATGTCCTTTTTATGTCACGCTTCTTTTAATGCAGCCCAGGATACGGTTGGCTTTCTGGACTGTGAGCGCAGACTGCCGGCTCATGTTCATTTTCTCATCGACCAGCACCTCTAGTCCTTCTCTGCAGGGCTGCTCTGAATCTCTTCTCTGCCCAGCCTGTAGCTGTGCCTGGGATTGCTCCAACCCAGTTGTAGGACCTTGCACTTGGCATGGTTAAACTTTGTAAGGCTGGCTTCAGCCCACCTCACAAGCGTGTCAGGGTCCCTCTGGATGGCATTCCTTCCCTCCAGGGTATCAACCAAACCACACAGCTTGGTGTCATCAGCAAACTTGCTGAGGGCGCACTCAATACCCCTAATGTCACCAACAAAGATATTGAACAAGACTTGTCCCAGCACCAATCCCTGAGGGACACCACTCGCTACTGGTCTCCAGCTCAACATTGAGCCATTGACTACAGCTCTTTGCATCCAGCCAGTTCTTTATCCACCAAGTGGTCCACCTATCAAATTTTGATGTCTTTCCAATGTATATATGCATTGTATTGATTTCTGTTACAGGTAGAGCTTTCAGCCTTGTTCTAAAAATATCTTAAATATCTTTTTCTTTTCTAGAAAATAAATATTGGTTTAAAATATTTTCAGTTAAATGGTGTAGATTGTTCTTCATTGTTCTGTTTTTTTTTTTTCTTTTCTAATACTAATAGAATTCTCTAATACTGCCTCTATAAATTCTATGCCTTAGGTTTATAGCCACATCCCAGTGACAGACTGTGTCAATTTATACTTGAATCACCCTTGGGAGTGATTCAGTACCTTTTGAGATGACTTTGGGTGTTTTGTCAAGCCTTCAGGTGCTGTTGAAGAAGGCTGAGAATCTATTTCATGTTCTTTTTAGTATCTACCAGCTTAGATAGTGCAGCTTGTTTCATAACTGCAATGTATTTAATTTAATTTTATTGCTTGTATTTAAGCAAATAAATTTTGTCTTCTGTTTGTCACAATGTGTATATCATTTAGAAGGCTTTGCTCCACCATTTATATGGAATAAGAAAAGCTATTGCTGTTTATGTTAATTCTGTGCTCAGCATCATATAACCATACGAAATACTCTGGTACCGTTTATCAGAAGGTATCATTGACATGTCTGAAGCCTTAACAGAGTCTGACAGAGCAGAATGATACTGTTCTCTTTTATTAAAAAGACCAGAAGGTATAATTTAGTAAGCTGTGCACCTGATCCCAAGAATTTTTTTTCCAGTGCTGCCATAAAGTTCTCTTATTGATTCAGCTTGTTTCAGAGCAGCCATTCACAAATATCTTCTAACATTAAAAATTTCACTGAATTTTGGAGAAAAAGTCACTCTCTAAAAAGAAAAGAAATCATCTCTTTCAGGATGACACACTCCACTTGAACAGCTCACTGAAGTTACGTACTACTCAGACAATTTGAATGCCTAAGTTTTGTTTTCAGTTCTGCTTAGTATGCTAGGCCTGTCAGTTGCCTATTTTCCTTCATATACTGGGATCTTCTGTGCTGCCCTGGAATTGAAATAGAGTACCTGTTTAAGTACTACTCTAATGTAGGAAAATTTGATGCTTTAAGGGCAGCAGTACTAGCTGCTGTGCCAAATATCCACCCCAACCAAAGCAAATAACACACTGGAAAAAGAAGAAACAAAGTTTATGGGCCTGCGGATTCATTAAGACTTCATACTTCTTGTAAGAAAGATGCTGTATTTTACACATAAAGAGTCTGAATCAATGAATTTCAACAAGTTAATGAAAATTTGCTTACTAGTAGGACATTGATAGCAGAATATTGGTTAAAAAACTTTAAAGATATTTATAAAATAAAATATATGCATTAAGAAGCACAGGATATTCTGTAAACAAGTATGTTTCTTACCCTTACAACTTGGCCTTTCATTGCCTACACTCCAGGTTCCATTAGTCCTACACTGTATGAGTCTCCGACCCAATAAATAATATCCAGGACTGCAGCTGAGCATCACTTGAGCGCCATACTCATTTAGTGACCCATAAATCAGTCTCCAGACAACATGTTCTGAGACCAGAGTCTCTATGCTGGGGCAAGTTACAGCTGTGAAGAAATGACAAATATTAGTATTCTACTTCCAAGTTTATTCATAGATATATGTGTTGTGTTACTGGCAGAAGTTTTGCAATATATAATTGACCATACCATATGCATTCTTGAAATACAAGTTCCAGGAAAAATAATGAACATCATACAATGAGCATTACAAATTGAGAAGCAGTTTGTAGCTTATTTTAATTCAGTGAAATGCAGTGGAACAATGACATATAGTTATGTTATCTAATGCAATTTACTTAAAATTTTGAGACAAAACACATCACAGACTACAGATAATGTAAAAGGAAAAGCAAATAATGCTGAGTCATTTTTGCAAAGGCTCAAATGATGCTTTATTTTCTAATCCACGACACATTAGAATAGCTCTAACAAGCTTGAACAGGCTGCCATAAAAGCTGCTAATACACTTTAAAATACTAATTACTATAAAGATTAGTAATGGTATATTGTGGGTATTAAGGAAAATTATTATATTCCAATTTAGAACATCTGATGCAAAAACATAAAGATGCCAGTAGACAAGATCTCTAGTTTATATTTTTCACAAGGCTTACCATATACAGTATTTCGAAATATTTCTGTTTCAATCTGATACAGTGCAATCCAAGATAATATGCACAAACTATTTACAACATTTACAATATTGACATGAATTCTTGATGTGCCTATGTCTCTGTAAAGATTAGACTAGTTTTATAAAAATATTTATGATTATTTAAAAATAGTTTTATTTGGTTTCTTATACCATATTTGTAGTTCAGAATTTCCCTGCTATAGAAGTCTGAATGAGTTAATGTCTGCTTATATCCCAAGAATACTTTAAAAGAAACTACTGCCCCAGCAACACTTAAGAAAGCTATATTTTCCAAAGAAACACAAACAGGTAAGAGAAATATAGTTTCTCATTTGTTTTCCTTATATTTTGCTAAAAAGAGGTGATACATTTTCTAAATATTTGGTATACTTAGGAATCATTACCTCTGATCTTTTGTACAACATACTAATGTAGCCACTCTATTTAGTGTAAGTCAAAAGCTATTAGGAGAAAGTGTGTAAACTCCTCAAACTATAACGAAGAAATGAGAAGAGTCTGATTCTCATTTACCTTATGTTGTGGTTTAGTGCTTAAACCACAACACCTTATAATAAATTTACACCATTCTACCACAGAAAGGATGAATAAGTTGAAAAAAAAAGTTACATGATCTGTAGGATTTATGCTGTCTGAGAGGTATAAAGTGTTTTTATCACAAGTATGAACGTGTGATTAAAGAGACTATTTCAGACACTTACTGAATTACAGGGAAAATGATAGAAGCAAAAATACTGTTAAAATTTAGATATCCACCACTTTTCAGAACACCCTTGAGAATACTAGAATTATACATCTACCTTTTCCAACAGTTATCTTAATCATAGTAAATTCTAGCATATAGGAAACACAGAACTGGCACCACACAATGTACCTGTGAAGACGTGCAACAATTTATGAAGGGAAAATCATCTGAAGAACTTCAAAAGACAGATATAAGGTTATATTGAGTTGAATTTGTAGATTATTTTCTTAGATTTTTTTTTCCAGTGTATCTTAGGAAAGACTGCCAACACACAGTCACTCTGAAACATAACAGGTCTTCACTTTGGCCTTTATAACAACATTCTGACTAGTTATGAACAGTTTCTCAGGTTAAAGGAGGACTCCCTACTTCCTAATATAATTTAATTTGACATTGATATTAAACTGTGCTTCATAGCTACTCAAAGATTACAAATTATTAACCAAGAAACAGCTTTTCTCATATTTGTTGTTAAATAGAAAAAGCATATCAAAGCGCTTCAATTTATACCTTGCAGTGAAATTTATATAGGCCTGTAAGAAAACACAAAATGTTCTTAATACCCCTAAATATAATGTTTTTATCACTTCTACTTTCAAGCAATATTTTAATTGATTCTTTCAAAGATGAAAGCAAGCTTCTTATTTGGTTTAAAAGTAAAACTTTTAGTCTTAACCATAGGGGAGATCTTCAGACATTTGGAGATACAAGGCTCAGCTATTTCAGGCTATGCAAATAACCACTCTCCATACTGAGGACAGTACATAATTTCTTCTTTCTTTAGCTATAAATATACTTAGAATCTTGTTGCAAGTACACTTTACAAACAACTGTTGGATTGTGATACATGATTGTACAATTTGTAACTGAAGATGTTACTGAGTATAGAATATACTTCCAGACCATGTTGATGTAATCAACTAAAGCTGTTGCTTGAAAAATTTTAATTATTTTCCCCATCCTTCAAGAAACAACAAAAAAAACCCCGTATTAACAGATGCTTGATTTTGTGCACATGGTTTATGAATGAGTGCATCAATTTGCTTCTCTCAGTCTCTCTCTTGCAAACTATGGGTTGGGCACTATTTAAATTGCCATTTACATGAAACTCTGTGAGGGATGATCTCTGTATCTCGCAGGTGGGAATATGTTCTCTCTTTTCTCCAGGTACTTTGATACAGAAATGTATGAATAATATTGCTTTACAAAAAAACCCCACAGGTTTCTGACCATAGGTCAGTAAACATAACTGTAATTTGAAATTGTGATTAAGATTACCTATTTTAATGGCATGACAATCTCCATATACTGATAATTCTGAAGAGACCCAAAAGCAGGGAGTTCATAATGAGATATACCTACCATAAAAAAAGACAAAAAACTAGTTGCTCTATGATCCCAAGTATACTTGCTACTCCAGACTTGAGCAAAAAGTCACTAAGCAAAATCTTTTCTACACAAACATTGGAAATAACCAAAAAAAATAAAACAAGTTATGTTCAACTACACCAACTAAAATCTAATAAGAATTTGTGCAGTAATGTGCTCAGCTTTTAGTTTTAACTCTTAATAATGATTAATTCTTTGTAATTTTGTTATCCTATTTACTTGCTTTTCCGGTCAACAAAGACACTGCACTATCAATATACAGATTTACAGAATCATGGAATCATTAGGGTTGGAAGGGATCTCTGAGAATCATCTAGTCCAAAGCCCTGCCAAGGTAAGGCCACCCAGCGCAGGCTACACAGGAACACATCCAGACGGCTTTTGAGTATCTTCAGAGGGATACGCCACAACTTCCCTGGGCAGCATGTTCCAGTGCTCTGCCACCCTCAAAATGAAGAAGTTCTTCCTCATGTTGAGGGTGTTTCAGTCTATGGCTATTGCTCCTTGTCCTGTCACTAGGCACCGCTGAAAAGAGTCTGGCACCATCCTCCTAGCACCCACCCTTGAGATATTTTTATGCATTAATGAGATCCCCTCTCAGCCTTCTCTAGATTAAACAGGCCCTGCTCCCACAATCCCTCATAAAAGAAATGCTCCAAACCCCTGATCACCCTTGTGGCCTCTCTACTGGACCCTCTCCAGTAGCTCCCTGCCTTTTACTGAAAGAGCCCAGGGCTCCAGATGTGGTCTCGCTAGGATCAAGTAGAGGGTCAGGATCACCTTCCTTGACCTGCTGGCCACACTTCTCCTGATGCTCCCCAGGATACTACTGGCCTCCTGGCCACAAGGGCACACTGCTTCCTCATAGTCAGCTTATCATCCACCAATACTCCAAGGTCCTTCTCAGCTGAATTGCTCTCTAGTAGGTCAGCCCCCAACCTGCACTGGTACTTGGGGTTCCTCCTCCCCAGGTGCAGCACCCTACACTTGCACCTGTTGAACGTCATTAGGTTTCTCTCCACCCAGTTCTCCAACCTATCAAGGTGTTCTGCTGACAGTCAGGGTATGCCACAAAACCATTAATGCTAGTGGTATAATATGCACTTTATAATATGCACTAAAGCAAATAAGCACATTAAAGCAAACAATCACACTAACGCGAATCAGGTATGTATCTCTCCATATATGGTAAATAAGCACAAGAAAGCAAACCACATATATATATAAAGTACAGAGAAAAATTAGCAATGCACCAAATCATTACTGCATAGAGAGAGCAGAGATCAAAAAGAAATACATCACCAATTATCACTGAATCATCATCTACGCCCACACTTAAAGCTGGGAAGCCCCATAGCAGCCAATGCCAGGAGTCTCAAATAACTAGAAAAATTCCCATGCACTGCATCCACCCACAGATGAGGCTTCGGATTTGGCCACAAGAGGGTCCTGTATTTATACCCTTAGGAAAACAACCAGCTTTATGGCAGATCTGTAATTGTTTACTTGCGGGGCCATGCAGTTTCTCATGATCTGACTGTTGCCCACACCAAGAGCATTGTCCAGAAGCTCTAGTGTGGACAACTATGAAGGTCATAGAACAGCTGCACACCTACACTTTCCTGCCTCTTTCTGACAGTCAGCATGAATATATATACTCTACCGAATACATGGTGACAAAAACATACTTTGTTATGTCTCTCAGTCATGAGAACGAAACAACTCTCAGCTAGGTTCCCATCCATTACACAATGTTGCACTGAATGCCAGCACAGCCTTCAGGTGTCCATGTTGCCGATAAACAGGCTGAATTCCTAGAGTCTCAATACCAGAAGACTGACTCTACCCTCATACTGAGTTGTCCTGTCTACAAGCCTTTGCTTATCTTTTCTTATTGTTTAATAAGCAAAAAATGTACATCTCATGCTATTCCAGGAATATCTTAAATATTGTGACTCTGAATGTAATTCTTGTTTCCTGGGAGAAAAAAGACAAATACAACATATATGATGGAAAAATAACTCAATTACAGGAACTTGCTAAAATTATTTGGAAGTGTAATGCCATCTGATACTTTGTTGCCATTTTCAGCAGGTAGTTAACCATAAGGAAAGGGAAAGAGCATTTTTCTCTTACTGTATTGTGAATTTATAAAACAATAATCAGAACTGTATTGTTCAAATATACCCTTTTGACTAAATTCATTGTTAGTTTAAAAAAAGCAAGGTTAAGGTCAAGTTGTATATTATGCTTGAGAGACTAGTGTGGTTTAAATTCCTAAGTATTAGGAAAATAAGAAGACAGTAGGAAACCAAATAATCCCATACACCGCAGAATGCAGGAACAAAACAGGATCACCTTAGCAAGTTGATAGTTTCTGTATGCTAGTAGAAAAAAAAACCCAAACCAACAAATGAAACCAAAACTATAGAATAACAACAAAAAAGTGCTTCTTTTCATTCAATATATTTAAGATTTATTAAAGAAAACATTAGGAGAATTATTTGGTACAGTGTTCTAAATATCCTAGCAAATAAAAACCTCAGCAGTTGCACAATATCTATGATGAGCTGGTGCTGAATCTTTGCCTTATTATATTGAAAAATTCCTTTTTGCATTTGTAATACGACTGAGGCTTTCTTCCAGAACTACTTGTGAGTCATAGCTCTATAACTAGTCATCGTACAGGCATATTGAAAATTATTAAAAATCTCATGAGATTTCTAACTATTTTCCAATCAGTATCTGAACCATCACAGTTACAGGTCAGCGCACCAGAGCTTCTGAAGATACCTACAATGAAATCTGCAATATGCATATTTTGCAAAGGTAACATTAGCTGTTCAAGACAATGTTTGATATTAGAGAAATTACATAACCCAATGAAGGAACCAATTTGAATCTCTGAACAATTATATTAAAGGTGCAATGGGAAACAGCAATAAAGTTATGCCATTATGGGGACCATCCCAGACAATTAAAATCTTACAAAAATTAATTAACCACAAACTCAATTTCCTAGGTTATGTACCCATTTATTTCTATAAAAACAAAATCAAGTGAGAATTGAAGCTAAAAGTTACCATATTTCAGCAGTATTTTTGTTAATAAACATATGCTGGTGCAGGTTTCAGCACCAACACATATGGAGTATGACCTATAGGGGCACATTGTAGATGTACTTATATGGAAACATAGTATAATATTGTATACATTCATACTCTTGGTTCACAAAATATGTTACTTGGTTTTAGAGAACAAGTAGGCTACCTTGGCATAATCAGGGAAATAAAAAAAAAAAAAAGCCACTGTGATCTTGCAATAAGTGAATACACTCAGCCTCCTGATCTTGGGAAGAGAAACACGGACATAAATCCTAACATTTGCTGTCATTGTTTTTTTTACCCTCTCACACAATAGTTTAAATTAGTTCCTTAGATCTGGTCAAAAAGCAGACAGTGCATGGAACTGGAAGTTCAGCTTTCATTAACCAGATCCTACTTTAATACCCTTTTCTGTATATTTCTTAAAGCAGTTTTAGGCCTGCAAATTTCTTAGGGAATAAAAAAGGTTATATTTCCATTAATTTAAAGTGGTCAAGTGTCTGTACATCTTTTTTACTACATGTCTATTGAAATTCTAAAACTAAACATTATTCATAATTATAACATTAAGAATTTTCATTAGACATTTTCCAGCACGAAAACACACCTGTATTAAAGGAATGTTTCCTGCTGGTCCAGAGAACATTTTGTTTTGTTTTGTCATAAAAAATGCTGCTTTACTCATAAAAAATGATGTGCTGACATTCACCCAGTACTTCTAAAAGTATCATACATACTTAAACTCTCCTTAATGCAAACACTGGGACTGTACAGCATCTCAAACTAGCAAGAAATCAAAAACCCTAAGAAAATATATTTAGTAACTCCCCAAAAGAGAAATATTATTTTCAACTTCAGCATATGAAGTGTAGATAGTACAAATCGCAAGGATGTTCAGACAAAAATGTATACTACTTCTCATTTCTATCGGTTTTGAAATTTTGTACCCAAAGCAAAAAAAAAACAAAAAAACAACCTGTACTAGGTGAAAAAAGTGAAATCACTTCTAGAACACTGAAAAACATGGATTTCCAAATTGGAGGAATTTCACAGGAGAAAGAAACACAGGTAAACAAAAACATGGTGAAAAATATTTAACAATATAAATAAAAATGCAAAAACCAAAAGAAGTGTCTCAGACTTTATGAAGTTTAACCATGCCAAGTGCAAGGTCCTACACCTGGGTCAGAGCAATCCCAGGCACAGCTACAGGCTGGGCAGAGAAGACATTCAGAGCAGCTCTGCAGAGAAGGACTTGGGGGTGTTGGTCGATGAGAAAAGGAACACGAGACGGCTTCAGTGTGCGCTCGCAGCCCAGAAAGCCAACCGTATCCTGGGCTGCATCAAAAGGAGTGTGACCAGCAGGTCGAAGGAGGTGATCCTGCCCCTCTACTCTGCTCTTGTAAGACTTCACTTGGAGTACTGTGTGCAGTTCTGGTGTCCTCAACATAAAAAGGACACGGAACTGTTGGAGCGAGTCCAGAAGACGGCCACAAGGATGATCAGGGGATTGGAGAACCTCCTGTATGAAGACATGCTGAGAAAGTTGGGGCTGTTCAGCCTAGAGAAGAGAAGGCTGCGTGGAGACCTCATAGCAGCCTTCCAGTATCTGAAGAGGCTCTATAAGGATGCTGAGGGGGACTCTTCATTAGGGAGTGTAGTGATAGGACAAGAGGTAGTGAGTTAAGCAGGGGAAGTTTAGATTAGATATAAGGAGGAAGTATTTTCCTGTAAGGATGTTGAGGCACTGGAATGGCTTGCCCAAGGAAGCTGTGAATGCTCCATCCCTGGAGGTGTTCAAGGCCAGGTTGGACAGAGCCTTGGGTGACATGGTTTAGTGTGAGGTGTTTCTGTCCATGGCAGAGGGGGGGGGGGTGTGGTTGGACCTAGATGATCTTAAGGTCCTTTCCAACCCTAACTATTCTATGATTCTATAATTCAATGAATGGATTGACCCTCACCAACACCTCTAATTTATTTTGTTTCTTTATAGTTACAGATACTATCCCAAGCATGAACCTCTCTCCATCAAGTAAATAAGTTAGATATCCAAGTGCAGGTCTCAATTTAATTTAGGGAGCAGCACATCTAAATTTTGCACCGACAGATAAGTGCTTTTCTGTTTCCACCTTTCAGCCTCTGTTTTGGAAGATCTTACTTTTCTGCACTTGAACATTCTGAAGAAAGCAGGACACTAATAATAAGAAAAATAATTTTCAATAATTAGCCATAACATGTAATAATTGTGCTATAATGGTGGAAATTCATGCAATAATAGCAAGACATTATACCATACAAAGGAGAGGAAGGAAATTTCATTTCTGTTCTTTTCATTTTTAGCTTGTCATTGCAAGAACCAGCATCTGTATTTCCATAATAGCAGAAAATATTCAAATTCAAAATGTATCTGATGAAACTGAATAGACAAAAAAATTCCCAAAAGAAAAGACTGTGGGTTGTTTTTTTTTTTTTAAAATCTTAGAAAGATGAAAACTTATGACTTTACAGGTATGTAGAAATGCTGATGATACGTAAAGGAGTGTTTCTCAGCTAACTATAGCTACCTCTTAAAATCCTAAACTTGTTATTATGCTTGTACATCCTTTCTTTTTAAGCATTATCTGAATGATGTCAGTTGTGCAAAAGGTCGTAGACACAGTTTATGTGGCATACACTAAGGAAGTAATCGTGCAAACACCAGTACTCATCTATAGTCAAAGTTGTTTGATTATTCAGATTACTTGGATATATCTACACCTTTAGGAAGTGATGTTTTCCAGAAGCGTGCATCACACTCACTTCTCTGACCACTAGTAATGTACTGATTTACAGTTTTCAGCAGAAAGTTTTCATATACTGTCCTGTATTCATATGTAAAGTTACAACCACATAGTCACTCTGTAAAGTAAGTACTGGCCTGGTTTAAAGTATTGCCTTATAAAGGCTTTCAAATAGCAATATGCGTAGATATCTCTAGTTTCCTTCCCCTTGTGCTAGAGATCTCTATGTAGCATAACTGGAGCACGTTGCTTTGTCATTCAGTTAAGATGTCTTAATAGGTATCTGTTGATCGGTATTTCATGCAATTAAATTCAATAGCTCAATGTCTATGATTCATCTGTATCTTGCTGTATGACCAACACAAATCGTTTCTCATGATTCAAGTCTGATGTAAATACTTTTAATGAGAAGAAAGGAATTTAAACATCTGCTTCAGGAGTTATTATCAGAGATAACTTGTAAAACAAGCTGCACAGATTTCAACCTTTATTTTAATATACCTGGGGATAAAATTGATTCATTTATTTACCATTTACCTTTCTGTGCTGTTTGCTGCTCATCAAGTCTGAGATGTTTCTGTCTCTGGAAACTAAATACATTTATTCTTACAGCAGGTTGTTGTGCAGATTATCTAAGCTTTTCTGTACTTTGCAAGTAAAAGAAATCTTGGGTAATGCATGTCTGGCTCTGAATAGCAACACATTTTGAAAACATTGGCTTTAATATTGTCAAATAGATTACTAGCATTTTAATTTCGCACTTCTGGCTTTACAAGTAATGGTATTCCTTTTCAAAATGAATACATTTTTAGAAAAGAAAAAAGAAGAGAAAAAATGTATGTATTTTGTAAGGCTATTATAAAAGTTAAATTCTTTTAATGTTGAAAGTTGTGCTTTATTTACCTGGGTAGTCACTGTCTAACTAAGTTTGATCATTTCAGTAACACAAGTTTTGTTGGGGTTTTTTTGCACTGAAGATACAATGTCATTTATTCAGTATTTTTAATACCCATTTAGTTTAACTGGTGTCTTCCCTCCAAAAAAAAATCTGTTGATATTTTTTTCTGATGAGCCATTGAAGTTATGTTTTCTGTAGCTTGTCCATTTTATTATTTTTTTTCTGAGAGAATGAAGTGCAGCTCAATACACTGGAGCACTGCCTTCCCTTGGCACATGTCTCTGAATTCAGAGCATGTCTGTGTGATCACTGCTGCTTTTGAATAATCTGTCATATGTACTCTGTGGAACTGCTCTGTACAGTTTTAGGCACTGTCCTTCAAGAAAGGTGTAGACCAATTAGAGATAGTCCAGAGGATAATAATGAGAATCATTGATCCAGAAAGTATGAAGAAAAGAGTGACAGTGAATCACAGCAAGACAACCATCTCTACAGAAAAGGTGACTGAGTGTATTGGGTGCAGGAGTCAAGGTGTTGGTGGGGGGAGTGCAGGGGTGGCCTCAGTGAGAAAAGGCTTGGGCTACTGGACTCCTATCCGGGTTAATTATCTACACTAGCAGCATCTTAAGAAATAGTTTTTGCTTTTATTTAGAAGCTATATTAAAATAAATCAGTGTTTGTAACCATTACTGTGAAAATGGAGAAGCACATTAAACATAAGAAGAAAATATACATGGAACTGAATTATCTAATAATTTTAATTCAGGTTTTTTGAAGAATATAAACAAGGTTTGTTGGTGTTTTTTTTTTTTGTTGTTGTTTTGGTTTTTTTTCTTTTCTATTAAACAAATGCATAGGCTTCTCCTTTACTTAATGACTGTATGCTCCTGATGGCAAGTTCAGGGCATATATACACAGAAAACCTAAGCATCACCAGCAGATGAGAAAGTTCAAGGGAAATATGCTTGATAAATACATGCTCACTTACATTTGCAAAGAGGTGGCCTCCCTTTGTTGCTCCATGATCCATCTTCTTGACACACTGCAGTTGCTTGTTGACTAGATTCTAGCTTGAAGCCCTCATTACATTCATATATCAATCTACTGCCCAAAGTGAATTCATTGCCTATAACTGAACCATTTCCAGGGGAGTCAGGAATACCACAAGATACAGCTGAAATGAAAGAAAAGATAGAGAATTGGCATTTCTTCATGTGTTTTTTATTAATATTATCCCACTGAAATAAGAAACAGATCAGTAATTTTGACTTACCTTGTTCATAACAACTGAATTTAATTTTCCATAGCATTTACAACATTTACAAATGTAACAGTATTTAAAATATTGATAAACACTTTGAAGTGCATCTAACATAGACAACATTTTGTAAATCATTATACTGTTTAATACAGCCACTGTAGAGACAGAAATAACAGCAATTAGAATTCCCTAGCTTATTTGCTAGGGTAAAAATTCAAGAAAGTGTCCAAAGTGATTTGGTTCAAGAACCAATGAACTGGAAAAATTCTTAAATGCTTTCTAATAGTCTGTTTCCATTCTCTCCGTGTTTCTTTCATTCCTGTACTACTATAAAAAACCCCTCCGTATATGTTTGATCTATAATTACAAAACAGTATTATTTAAGAATTCAATGTAACAGCTTTTGCCTGATGAGAAAAACACCTAAATGACTAGTCAGGGAAAAGTTCCACTGATATTAAGGACATTATTCAGATATCTACACACTTGTTTACTTACTTAACTAATTCACTTCAGAATGCTAAATATTATCTGAATTCAGGCTTATTCATTTTCCACATCATGAAGGAAACTACTACTGAATTATTTTGACTTTTTCTTTTTTCTCCTTCAGAATTTATCTCCAGAGAAGCAGTTATTCTTTCAAGCTCATAAAATTTAATTTGTTGTCAATTTAGGGAAGTTTGAGTGGCATCTAGGTTTTTATTTTTTTCTTATTTATTTCTTCTACCAGAGCTTAGTACAGTTAATTTAAAAGTATCTCATAATATACAATGTTATGGTGGAGTACAATCACAAAATATCTATTTCCGTCACTTTTAGGAGAGAATTTCAAGCCAGGATTAGCTTCTGCCATCTCACTTCTCAGTTCCCCTGATTTTGACAATAAAAAGAAGAAAGACAAGTCTTCAGAATACTTTTTTTTTTTTTTTAATCTTTTAATGCTGTTTTATTTCAAAATATTTATTTATGCAGCTACTAACTCTAGGTACTTGAGTAAGTCAGTAATGTTGGTAAAGATTTTATATTTGCCCCATAGCACTTCTGAAGGAAAAGTCATAGTATCATTTTATTTGAAAGGATATTATTTTCTTCAAAATGGGAACTTGGAGTGGAGAACCCATCACATTTTTACAGTTATTATATATTTAGAAGTTTACATACAGAATCAGTAGATGCTTCAAGTTTGGCATCCAGCTTATCATTTTACTGTAAATACACAGAATAGAACACAGCTTTGAAGTTTTAATTTCTAAATATTTAGCACTAAGAAGCAGAGTTTTGCAAATGAAAATGCCTTTTCCATATATATAGTCAATTTTAAGAAGCAATTCATTTTAGCAATTAAAAAGGCCTTTGGATATTTGTTCATCTCCCCTTGACACTGTGAAGATTTATTTTTTAAATAAAGTCAATATATTTCAAAAGAAGAAATGACAGCCTTTGTCATGTTAAAAAGAGGTTAAAATAAATATTTAAAAAAATCTGATTTTTATTACCATTTACTCAATTCAATGTATATGATTAATTTAAAAACACGTCATCATGGTACCATAAACACAATTTTCAAATTTGTTTTCAATATTACCAAATTGTCACATTTGATGCATTTAAATTAAATACAACACAGTACTTTGCATATGACTATAATGAGGAGAGGTAAGCATTATAAAGTGATGAATGGCTAGTTCATTTCATTTGCTTCCATCTGGAATGTGTCAAATTTCTGACAGAAACAGAACTGTAAGAATGTTCTGAGATAAACTGCTTTCTTTGTAACACAACTTCTTCCACCCCAATCAGTGCTTCTCTTGCCTTGTCAACACTGAGTACTTTTTCCTCAGCAACGGCTGAGCCCCCTGCCACTAGAAGGAGTAGTGGTGGGACAGAGAAGGGAGAGAAAGGTGGAAAGGAAGGGGTTCTGGAAATACATGAATAATGCTCTTAATGGTGCTAGAGAAGATGAAGGGCAAAAGCAAGTTCTGCTGGTTCTGAGAACAAGTCTTTGTATTAGGAGTCATTCCCCACATGATGACCACAGCAGGAGTGATAGCTCTTCAGGGCTCTGGTGTACTCAAAATAGGCAGCAGAGCTACATCTGATTCAATGCCCTTTCTATTCCCTTAACAACCAATTTAATCCTTTACCTACCACTGGAACCAACTCTGACCATCTGTCCTATAAGCAGAATTTTACACTTGCAAAATATTTATTTGCATCCCGAATTATCAAAAGGTTAAACTCACTCTGTTTTACTGCATCAAAAAATGCCAATGCATTCTCCATTTCCAGTCATGTTTTCTGTGAAATGTTTCAGTGCCTCCAGAGCCTTGCACTATGTCCCTCCCTGCCCTAACAAGCCTCTCAGTTCTGTGTTGTGGCACTGTGTCTGAACACTTGATGTAGAATGGAACCGGGTTAAAATTTAACTTCTTGTCAACTTTTCAGGTCTCCTTTCTGATATCAAAACAACAATCTCTGTGTTAAATGTGCATACCTTTAACTGTATATACACAAAATACTAATTAAAAAAAAACTATTAGTATATTTACCCATTCATGTGTGTGTGCATCTGTACATAAAGATGGCCCTTATTCTAGTTCTCTCTAAATACTTCAAACACAAATTAACTTCAAAAAAGCAATAAGAATTTACTATGTCATTTGAAAATAAACAAAACCCCAGGTCTGTTTAATTCATGTTAGAAGCAAACAATTCTGTCAGCATTTGCTCTTCACCTCTAGCGATAACCTTTCGAGAAACTAATGACTAGTTCTGGACTGAGTAGCTCTTACATGCAAGTTAGTTCTAAAGAAAAAGTGATGTACAATGCTCAGGGCACACCTAGGTGGGCTTATCATGTATGTCAGTTCTGATGCAATGTCAGGTGTGCCAAAGCACCTCAAAATCTATGCTTATCTGTCCTCAGTCCTCTAATGTCTGTCATTCCTCTGTTGCTGCTGCATCTTGTACTGCGATACTGTGAGATTGTTCTCACCGCTGCTTTAGCTACTAACCAAAAAAACAGTTTTGGCATTCTGGTACTGTTCCTGTTACAGTCTATCTGTTAATTTGTTGTTTGTTCCTTCCCCAGAAACTGGGATTGGAAAGAAATATTCTTACTACTACTGATTTTATGAGGATGCTAATGTCTTTTAGAACAATAGTGTCCAAGCAAAACATATTAGCGCAGCTAGTTTCATTAAATAGTAGGTACTTTGACATTTGAAGTAAAGCTAGCTGAAATAAACTGACTGAAATGGTGTACTGTCTTTGGACAGTGGAAACTGTCACTACTATCCCACATCCAAGTATTTTGAAGCTCACAGCTTGCCATATAACTATAAAATGGTAAAGAATGGTGTCAAAAAATCCTCTGACTTGAGGAACTGTCAACATGCTTCTTAGGTCAATGATTATATGAGATGGCCAGGCTCCATCTGGGACACGTGCATTCATCATGTGAAAAGTATGTAACATTAATTGTCTCTATTTTCTTGCACAGCAAAAAAATGTACTTCTTCCAAACAACAGGCAATCAATACAATTATAATGCCTTTTACTGCCAAGAAACTTGGATGCAGTTATAGTTGCTCTTAAATGTTCCACATGTGCTACTAGAGTTTATTTCTTACCCAAACCAGCAAATTTAAAGTTTATGGGTACACAACTAAGATATATTTAAAGCATGCAGATTCACTGTATACATAAAAGAAGCTGTAGTTTGAATTACAGTGAGACATTGAGTTTATTTCCATAAAACTAGAAAATCCCTAAATTTAATGCAAAAGCATTTGTCATTTAGTGACCTGCTTCTGGCACTGAACATAGTGCTGAGAAAAGCATTTAAATACCCTAAACTTAAAGGTAGCAATAGAGAAGTCACTAAAAGTGGGCTTCATAACAAAATCCATGCTGAATGGCTGTCGTGGTTTAACCACAACCATGAACTCTCCCTCATCCATGTCACCCTGATGGGATGGGGAGGAGAACTGGAAAAAGGTAAAATCTGTGGGCTGACATAAGGACAGTTTAATAACTAAAATAACGTAAGTTATAATAACAATAATAGGAAAAAAGAGAGAGAAACATAAACCCCAATAAACACAAGTGATGCGCAATGCAATTGCTCATCACCTGCTGATTGATATCCAGCCTGACCCGAGTAGCAACTGGTCCCTTTCAGGTAACTCCCCCCAGTTTATATACTTGGCATGATGAGGACTGGAGGAAAGCAAATGTCACTCCTGTCTTCAAAAAGGGCAAGAAGGAGGACCCGGGTAACTATAGACTGGTCAGCCTCACCTCCATTCCTGGGAAAGTGATGGAACACCTTATCCTTGGTGCCATCTTAAGGCATATCAAGGATAAGAGGGTTATGAGGAGCAGTCAACATGGCTTCACCAAGGGGAAGTCATGCTTGACCAATCTCGTAGCCTTTTATGAGGAAATAACACGGTGGATGGATGATGGCAGAGCGGTGGATGTGGTCTACCTTGACTTCAGCAAAGCGTTTGACACGGTCTCCCACAGCATCCTTGCGGCTAAATTGAGGAAGTGTGGTCTGGATGATCGGGTAGTGAGGTGGACTGTGAACTGGCTGAAGGAGAGAAGCCAGAGAGTTGTGGTCTATGGGGCGGAGTCTAGTTGGAGGCCTGTATCTAGTGGAGTGCCTCAAGGGTCGGTACTGGGACCAGTATTATTTAATATGTTCATCAATGATTTAGATGAGGGAATTGAGTGTACTATCAGCAAGTCTGCTGATGACACTAAGCTGGGAGGAGTGGCCGACACGCCAGAAGGCTGTGCTGCCATCCAGCGAGACCTGGACAGGCTGGAGAGTTGGGCGGGGAATAACTTGATGAAATATAACAAGGGAAAGTGTAGAGTCCTGCATCTGGGCAGGAACAACCCCAGGTTCCAGTATAGATTGGGGAACGACCTGTTAGAGAGCAGTGTAGGGGAGAGGGACCTGGGGGTCCTGGTGGACGACAGGGTGACCATGAGCCGACACTGTGCCCTTGTGGCCAAGAAGGCCAATGGCATCCTGGGTTGTATTAGAAGGGGGATGGTTAGTAGGTCGAGAGAGGTTCTCCTTCCCCTCTACTCAGCCCCGGTGAGACCTCATCTGGAATATTGTGTCCAGTTCTGGGCCCCTCAGTTTAAGAAGGACAGGGACCTGCTGGAGAGAGTCCAGCGCAGGGCAACTAAGATGTTTAAGGAAGTGGAACATCTCCCTTATGAGGAAAGACTGAGGGAGCTGGGTCTCTATAGTTTGGAGAAGAGGAGATTGAGGGGTGACCTTATTAGTGATATAAGTATATAAAGGGGGAGTGTCACGAGGATGGAGCCAGGCTCTTCTCAGTGGCAAACAATGATAGGACAAGGGGCAATGGGTACAAACTGGAACACAAGAGGTTCCACTTAAACTTGAGAAGAAACTTCTTCTCAGTGAGGGTGACGGAACACTGGAACAGGCTGCCCAGGGAGGTTGTGGAGTCTCCTTCTCTGGAGACATTCAAAACCTGCCTGGACACGTTCCTGTGTAACCTTATCTAGGCGTTCCTGCTCCGGCAGGGGGATTGGACTAGATGATCTTTTGAGGTCCCTTCCAATCTCTAACATACTGTGATACTGTGATACTGTGATGTGCTGTGGTATGGAATACCCCTTTGGCTGCTTTAGGTCAGGTTCCCTGTCTCTGCTTCTTCCTGGTTTCTTGTGCCCCTCCTCATTGGCAGAGCATGAGAGACTGAAAAGTCCTTAATCTGGGTAAGCACTACTTCACAACAGCTAAAACATTGGTGTGTTACCAGCATTGTTCTCAGCCAAAAGCCAAAACACAGCACTGCTCCAGCTACTACTAACTCTAATCCCAGCCAAAAGCAGAACAGCAGGTTTTCTCTATGATATCCAGTCAGAAACACTAGGGAGAGCAATGCCACAGAAATCCTAATTATCATAGAATCATAGAATAGTTAGGGTTGGAAAGAACCTTAAGATCATTTAGTTCCACCCCTCTGCCATGGGCAGGGATGCCTCACGATAGACCATGTTGCTCAAGGATCTGTCCAACCTGGCCTTGAATACTGCCAGGGATGGAGCATTTACCATGTCTCTGGGCAAACTGTTCCAGTGCCTCACCACCCTCACAGTATTCTCTAACTTGGTTACATACAGGAATAACAAAGAAACAGAAAACAGGGCTGTGGATGTTATGTTATGAATGGTCATTTGGTCTATTTTCCTATAACAAGCCAAAACTGATCAATGTTCATCCAACTTGTTCTTGAAAGACCTCCAATGATGAAAATTCCATGTTCTCCACAGGCAATCTATTCCAATGTTTCTCCATGAGAAAAGAATAAAAAATAAAGTCAAACTGAAGATCCTATAGAAGTAAACTTATCTGTAACTCTTTTATCTAGAAAGGACATAGATAATTACTTCATTCCTCTTTGGAGCTACTTTAACATATTAGGAGATTGTTAGCAGGTTTTCCCTCAAACTTCTTTTTTTTACTCTGAAGTACTATATGTCTCTTACTGTTTTCTATTATGAAGTATGATCATATGTTTAGAATACATTCTAAGAGGAAACTGGGATTTGTAACTCCTGTACTGTGCTACTTACCTCGCATTTTGATTTTAAGGCTTGGTGCCAAGAGGGACATTTTTTGCATAATAACATTTGTCAAAAAGGTAAAATACACCAAATAGCTCATTTTATAGAAAAGCAGTTTGGTGGTCCCAGACTCATGGCTCTTATGCAAACTACAAATGGATATTTTTAAGCCTGTTAAATAAATTTCATCAGTCTTCTACCCTAAGGCAGACACAGAATGCAGTTATGGTCCTGGAATAAGCTTTGTCTCCAGATATCTGCAACCCAGCACTCCTGATCCATATTGACCCTGACAACTGTCTTGGTTTTTTCTTAGGTTTTTGCAAGCTTTTCTTGCAAACATTTTCTCTTATTTTATCATCTATGCATCCCTGAGCCTCAGCCTTCTTTACTTACTCACTCCCCGCATGGGCATCCAGATACGAACCAAGAAGTGGTTAAGATGACATATGTGGTTGCCAGAGTCATTACTGGCACCTATTTCCTCTCACCAGCTATCTACTGCTATCATTTAAGAATTGGTATTTTCTCTGCCTGCTTTCTCTGCATATTTTGAATGTAGCGTGACTTATGTTTCTCTTTTTCCTTCAGAAATAAAAAGCAGTTAAGTTCTAATTTCCTAGATAGGAGTCAAGTTCTTTATACATTGTCCAGGACATTATTGCATGCATTTGCACTGAGAAGGCTGAATTGAAAAATATCTTCTGACCTTTCAGATCAATCTCTATTAAATACGTGTTCATATTAAAATTGTAATCATTATATTAAATATGCAAAATCACTCCCCTTTTCTAATAATAAAACCAAATTTGATTTCAAACATTAACTCTGATATAGTCAAGTTATCAATTACAAATATAATGCTGCAGAACTGGTTTTATAGAAATTTTAGACTTAATCAAAAGCATTTTCATTTGTAAACAACATACAATGAAAACCATGAGCTGGACCAGATGTGCAATTTTAATTAATTTTCAAACAGAATGCATGTATTTTGATAACAGATACTAAATAAATTTGGAAACATGCTTTCCATTTCAGAGTTTATTGAAAAATAAATATTCCATCCAGACATAAAAGTTGGAATAATTGTGTCAGCGTTGTAAAGTGATATATTAAAATTGAGGAATCCTAAATCAGTAAGAAACTTCTAGTAAAGTTTAAACTCTCTTCCTATCTCCCAAATACATTTTTCCCCTACTGCTAACAGATATCTATGTGCCCACAGCCACATATATTACTGAAATTGTAAATATGACTTAAAGAAAAAAAATATTTTTGAATAAGCTGCATTGATAAAAATTTTACAGTTATTTCTTCAACATAGTGATAAAATAATGAGACACAATGTCTGAAATATTTTGCGATTTTCTTGAGTCTGCTTAATTTTTTTCAAAATTTCTCACTTTCTGTGACTCTTTGTCCTCTGGTTATCCATGATCAAGTTTTGGGACCTCGTGTCAAGTCCTGCGCACATCTGTACATTTTTCCTCTCACTTTCTGTGCTTTGTTACATTCTGCCTTTAAAATTGGGGACTTTTTTTAAAAAAATGTTCAAAGAACTGTTCTCTGATTATTCAGATTTTTTCACACACTTCATGTTTAGATATAGTGTCAAAGTTAGAATGGCAAATTGGTAATCTTTTCTCTGTCATAGGTATTAACAATAAATATAAGACTTAGAAATGTAAAAGAAAAGCACCTAAAAATTAGAGTATTCAAAAAAAAAAAGAAGAGAAACTAAGAAAAAAAAGGACTGCACTATTTTTATAACAATTCTAAAGCAACGGAATATCATATTTTCATCATACAGACATTTGCTGTTTGGTCACACAAGAGTGGTAGTAGTAGTAGCAGGTTACTATAGTCTGGATGGATAAACAGTCAAAAGTTAAATGTTAAATTTACATACAGTTCCTATCTGCTGAGGAATCATGAGATCTTAAATTCTGCTGAAAAGGATGATACAGGGGGCCCTAAAGTTTATGGCACCAAGTCCTCAGGGCACCGCAAATGACTAGATTTCTATGTTAAAGCAAATCAGAACTTGAGCTCACACACAAATGCTTGAATTTACTCTAACAGAACTTCATCCTCAACTTTCCCAATCTTCTTGCCAAGATGTAGGACACATCATCATTTCGGGTTCTTTAGTGTTAGTACAAAGTGTCTGGGAGCTTTCAGCTTCTATGCCAGCACCAGAAACTGCACCTAAAATGTACTTTAAGTCCAAAAGCAACACTTGCCCCTAAACTTACACTGCAGCTGGATCATCCACAGATTCTCACATGATTTCAGCAGTTCTTTATTTTTCCTGCAAATAACCAACCCTCAACAGAATATCTCGTTTGGGCTTTTTTTTTTTTTTTTTTTAATATACAAAATAGAATTTCTGTCTTAGATTGTTTTTGGAAATATCCGAATCATCCTTGATGAAGCCTCAAGCAAAATACTTTTCCTGAAGAAGACATGAAGCACTGCTGATAATGTCTTACAAAGTTAGGAATAACTAATCAGAGGTTTTAATCAAGAAAGTTCCAACAAATCTTTAGGATGAATGTTACACCATTTCTCCCTACAAGCAAAGCAGACTACAAGCAGACAGAAATGAAGCCATATTAGAATCGGCCATATACGATATGGACAGAATTTGCAGTCTTTCCCCTCTCCCCCACATTCCCAATCTTGTCTGATGTACACCTTCGTCTCTACTAACTGTTTAGCAAATAATGTGTGAAAAAGCATTTCTAACTAAAACCAACCATGTTTAACTGCTTTGTACTAAGTCATGTTACTCCTCTGTAGTTTGTGTGTGGCTTTTTGTACAGGTGAAATTATAAACATTTGACAAATAGTAACTACTTTTAACAGATGCTAAATGCTAGATGCTGAAGTAGACCCTGCTTAATTCCAGAATACACAAAAAAATCAGAAGTTACAATTTTTAATTTTAAAGTACTGCTTATGAAGCTGTTTTCTAAATTAATCAAATTAATGCCTGAAGACTAAATTTTTAGAAAGTGTTTTGTAATACAATATTAGTATGAAATGTGGACTGTTTAGAGATAGGGATTTTACTAAGTAAGAAAGTATTGAAAACATTTTTCATTTGGTCTGTATTTTACTGCATTAATCTACTTAATACTTCAGCTCTGCACACATTAAATACACAGGTCAATATGTGTTTGAATAAAATCACTATGACAATATGTCTCTTGGCGTACAGCAATGTTTGGCAATGCTGTACCTTTGTTTTTTAAAATATTCTTTGCAGTATAAAATATAGAAGCATATGCAAAAAGAAAATATTATCTTACCTTGGCAGATTGGCACAGGGGAATCCCACTGATACATGCCATTTTGGTGACGCCTACATGTTGCATTATTGTGACCAATCATTCTATACCCAGGTTTACAGTAATAGCGAACTTTACTTCCAGCACGACCACCTGTTTTATTTACAATTCCACCATTCCTCAAGATAGGATTTAAACTGCAATAGGGAGCTAAATGCCAAAAGAAAGGACATTATTAAAAACACATAGAACACAATGTACACAGTTCACGTTGTTTATGTTTAGACTCTGAATACCATTAAAATTAGTATAGAATCTGTCATATTACTTTTGGAACCCTCAGTAAAGATTTGAACTACTTAGGCAGAAATATCATAAAGTTCAAAAACAAAGTTTATAATCTCGAACCATTTTATGCCACTGTACATGAAGAAGTTGCAATCACGAAACATGTAGACGGCTCAGTAAGTTTATTCATACTTAGCAAACAAATTTGCTAAATTTATAAATATAAAACTGTTCTTTGAGCTACATGCTACATGGAACTAATTATGAACAGTTTTATTAAAATAATGCAGTGCACTTAGAAACCTAAGAAAAACATTAAACACTTTGCCAAATACGTTAAAAAATTGCAAGACAAAGCACAATAGACTGATTCATCAGGCGCATTTTTTTCAGATTAAAATCTGTAATTTTTTATGTTCAGGTTCCCCCAAAGATATCACGATAATTGTATTAATTTGGCAGCAAAAGCATGTAACTTTAGTGAGTGCATCTTATTAAATGCTGAATTTGTACTATACCTCAAGTAAGATAGAATGCACTTCAGTTTTGAAATGAAAATACAAACAATAAAATGAAGCCATTGATCTTGGGTTCCCAAGGAGCCATGGAAGCATGAATGCAGCACCAGGGAAAAGTTTAGATAGTGGAAAGTGTGTGTAGCACCCATGCTGTGTTTTTGTATAGTAGCTTTTATGCCTTTTTATTCTTTTTTTTCTCCTATAACCATTTAATCTGGACTATTAATTCCTATATTAAACTGCTAACATCTCAGTTATACTAACAGTAAATTCTTGGCTAGACATAAAAAGTGCACTTTTTTTTTACCCATAAGAAGTTTTTGAACATAACAGGTTGCAATTTGTGTTCTGATTACCAGGGAACTTATTGCCATTTTTTTTTCTGAGGTTAATTTCAACAATACATAGTATATATGTGAACCTTAAAAAAGATCGGTTTTAAAATGGCATAAAATATGGGACACTCAGGCTACAATATTATACAGAATGATGTCAAAATACTGAAAAATTCCTTGGAGCCACAGGGGAAATCTATCAGTCATAATTGCTGCTTATGTTGTAATAGTCAACAATGCCCAGAGTCCAAAGGCATAGTTTGAGCTCTGTAGTGAACTAAGTGATGTTCAGGAAAAAAACTGAAACAAACAAACAAACAAACAAACCCAGTGTAAAAGCCCTACCAGAGGTCACAATATTTCTGTGCTGCAAAGGCAGTGAAATACAAATAGAAAAGGCTCATTCTCAAACAATTTATTATGTCTAAACTACACTTAGCATGCAAACAAGGAAAGTACTTGAAGTAAATTATCTAAAACCCTGAAGATGGATTTTTACTTTATAAATCTAGAAGACACTAACACCTGTTGAGATAGTAAAGGGCTATTGATAAGACTCCATACAATTCCCTTGTTAATCTACAGTTTAAAGAACAGATTAAAATTTACTAAACTGAACTCCCTTTAGAGTCCAGGATTAAACACACACAACATCTCCTAGGATCAGGAATTGATAAATTAACTGAAGAAACACAAACAAAGCAATTAAATAAAAATGTCAGATCTAGAGCGTAAGCAAGTGATTGAAGAATGTCAGACTCAAAACTACAGCCACTGTCTACAGCTGAAAACTACAGTTGAGTGAAAATTCTGGACTTAAGCAGGAACCTGTACAGTGTGTTAATAAAATATTGCAGCCTTGTATCAAGGACCACAGGGATAAAATGCTGGTTTTCTCCCAGACAGTTTCTGAGAGGGAATCTGCCCTGGAACTTTATGACACTTAGCTAATATCGGTGCAATGACACAGGAGTGCTCTCATCTAGGAATGTCAGTGTTTTACCACAAAATGTGATAAACTATGAAGCCCTTCCACTGACCTGAAGTAGCTTTATATTTACAGATTTAATTTACTTTTCCAAATGACACAGCATCCACATTCTTTCAAGGCCTCTTAAACACCAGAGTTTTTTGCAAGGTAACATACTGAACATTTTCAGCTCACTTGTAATCACAACGACCATTTGTCACTTGCAACTGAAGACCAACACGGTAATAACTGCCTAGCTAAATTACCTATCACTAGTGAACCGATGTGTGGACAGCAGCACAGATAAACACTGATTTTTCACTTGCAGGACCATACTCTTCCTTTCACAAAGCATATTCTCTTAACAGATGAAACATTTAAACATTAATGCTGAGATATTTTTGCTGTTTGAGGTACTCTAAGAGAAACTCAATTAAATAACTCCCAATTCCAAATGAAAATTCTTTGAAACTGGATGTCTAAACCCCCAAGATGATTTTGTAATACAGTCTTACAGTGAATAATATGACATTTTCTCTAAGAATTTATTTCAGTAAAGGACTTAATTTCCCCACAGTCTTTGATTGATAGTCCAAAAACTTACATGAAGAAGATACAACTATTCATGGAAACAGTCCTATGTTTGAAATTATAAATAAACAAAAAACCTTTCTTTCAGATCCCATGTTGGTTTTATTTTGCTTATATGCTAGATTTTTTGTTGACAGATAAAATGTTACAGCCCAGTCCACTGCTTCCTTTCAACTTTCCCTTTTGGATACTTGTCTTTATCATCATACTACCAGATCTTATGTCCTTTGTTCCGCTATTCTTTAAGTATCCAATGAGACAGAGATTAAATATTATTCTCACTTTAGACGTTCTCACTTTATGGATAAGAAATCAGATACTGGCTTAAGCAATTAGGAAAGGTCACACAAGAAAACCAAACATAACCTCTTCTGATTACCACAACATTTTCTTAACTAATGGACCATCCATTCCATATGTCATTTTTTCCTTTATAATACATACAGTCACAAAGGAGAACAATACTCAACCAAGCAATAGAAAAAGGTCAGGCTGTCATTCTTTTTCTTTTTTTTTTTTTTCAGATTATTTTTAAATCTAACAAGTAAACAGCATGAACACAGCAAGATACATTTGCAAAGGTGTACTCCCTCTTCAGTGATATAATTGTGAATATCTGCCTCATCAAAAAATAAATATCTGACTAAATAGGCTGCTATTTATAGTACAGATATTCTTACTGATGGATGAACATTTATAAATGATCCTGCTTATATTTCTTGTGATTCAAAGTAATGTAGAAACCTCCACTGCATGATTTTCCTGCTGTACTTACTACAGCAAATCACCACCTAAGATTAGGAACCACAGAACTTCTTCATACTATTCCCTTGTCACTTCAAAACAGCTACTGGAAAATATAAAGACAAAACCAAATCAACCAATAGACTTTTCTTTTAAATTGAAATACAGAGGAAATAGTAACAGTTGTTCCACAGGTAAAAAGCTTAAAAATAACATGAAATATATGGTGAAGCTTCTTGCAACAACAGATGAGGTTACAAGAGCAGAATAAAGGTGCAGTGGGTTTCCCTGGCTGGACACCAGGTATCCACCAAAGCTGCTCTATCACTTCCACTCCTCAGCTGGACAGGGCAGAGAAAATATAACAAAAGGCTGGTGGGTCAAGATAAAGACAGGGACAGATCATTCACCAGTTACCATCATGAGCCAGACTCGATTTGGAGAAAATAAATTTATTACCAATCAAAATAGAGTAGGACAATGAGAAAACAAAACCAAATCTTCAAACACCTTCCCTCCATCCCTTCCTTCCCGGGTGTACTCATTTTTGCTGGGGTTGAGTTAATTTTCTTCATAATATGTATTATGGGTCTGTGTTTTGGATTTGTGCTGGAAAGAGTGTTGATCATACAGGGGTGCTTTCATTATTGCAGAGCTGCGCTTACAAAGAGTTGAGGTCTTTTCTGCTTCTTGCAACACCCCACCAGCAAGTAGGCTGGGAGTTGGCAAGAAGTTAGCAGGGGACACAGATCACAGGAGCCACCCCTGTAGTCCCCCCACTACAAAAACCTTGCCAAGCAAACCAAATACATAACATAAGATAGAGATCTATATGGTGGTTTTTTCCTATATATATTGGCAATTCTTTTAGCAGGCAATTACAAATTAGCTAACCACTCACCGTATTTACTCCGGAATGACTAACCAAAAGTTAAACAAAAATGTTATAGAGGTAATATAACTTGCAAACTAGGAAGCTAAGCACCCCTCTGCTTCCCAAATAACTATGCCTCTTTCATGCATGCCAAGTAAAGTAGTGCACTTTCATTCTTTCCACCACTACTGAAAAAAACCCAGCTCATCCATCTTTTCTTTGTTATGGTTTTATACTAGCTTGCTTGGATTGGAATGTGCATGTAAGGTTATAAATTACTGAGAAAGAATAAAGTTCATGCAGGTGTCTTTCAAAGCAATTTCAAACTTTCATCTCTACAGAGTGATTTTCTTAGTCTGAGTTCAGCAAGTTCCACTTTCTGCACTCGCACATCTTCCCCATTCGAAATAAACTGCACAGTTTGGTGGAACCAAGATGCACTAGGATGTCAAGTTCAAGCAGTATAAAAAATCAAGCAAGCATTGCACTACAACACAAGCAGCAAGCCTTTAAAAAATAAAGTATTTCAGAACACAATACCTTTTCCTTGTATTTTTTTGGCATCCATTTTAATGGTTTTATCATACTACATCTCTTTCAAAGAAAAAAAAGGATTACTTGACTAGAGCTGCAAGGAATTTTAACTGATGCTTCACTATGCTATACAGATCCTCTCTAGATTAAGGAAGAGATCATTTAATATCTAGGTGTTTGTGCAGTTAGGAAATCCATTATTTAGATAAAAATCATGCTAGTGCCTTTATAATATGTCAAAGTCCTTAAAAGAATATCCCTCTGCTGTAAAGTTATAGATCTTTTCTTCTAAGATTTACCAAAAAGGCTAAACCAGAAGATAGAAAACATACAAATAACATTAGACAAATTACCTACACAAGTAAGGGTTTATGCTCAAGAATATATTAAGCATTCATCTGAAAGCTTATAGCACTTTTTAAAAGTGAAGAAAATTTGTATCTACAAATGAAACCTAGTTGTAACAAAACTGAAAATTGCAAATTTTTGTGCACAGGCATTGCTGGAGAAGGGGAGGGTTGTAGGAGGGCAGTAATTCATTCCAATAGGTTCTTCATTATAAGGAAGCCTGCTGGCCCAGTCACAGCTGCTATGGTATCAGTAGCCTTTTTGGGATCTTGTCTTTTTCCTACTTTTGTGATGTTGCTTTCTCTCATTAAGCTTCAAATCTGATTGTTTATGCTGCTGCTCACTGTTACTCTTCTTTCATGCTGATTATTTCCATTGAATCTCATGTAAAATGCACACAGGTTTTAGAGAGAAATGCAGGCACTGACTATTAGTGAAGAGGAAAAAAGAAAACAGTTGTTTGTTCCTAAAACATAGCCATAAGGACCACATGTATCTCTCTAGTCCCTCTATTTAATTATTAGTTGTAGCTAGTGCCATAATAATTGAAGAATTGAGGCTAGCAATTAGATAGACTACTTTTTTCACTACTGCAAAACATGTTCTGCATACCTGCAAAGGTCTGAAATAATTTCTCATTATTCAGTCATGGAATCAGCTAGGTTGGAAGAGACCTTTAAGATCATCATTACCCCAGGACTGCCAACACCACCACTAAAACATGTCACTGAGGGCCTCATCTACATGTTTTCTGAACACTTCCAGGGATGGTGGTTCAACCACTTCCCTGGGAAATCTGTTCCAAAACCTGATCACCCTCTCAGTGAAGAATTTTTTCTTAATATCCAACCTAAACCTCCCCTGGCACAGCTTGAGGCCATTACTTCTTATCCTCTCACTTGTTACTTAAGAATCATAGAATAGTTCGGGTTGGAAAGGACCTTGAGATCATCAAGTTCAACCCCCCTGCTGTGGGCAGGGACACCTCACACTAAACCATATCACCTAAGGCCTTGTCCAACCTGGCCTTGAACACTGCCGGGGATGGAACATTCACAACCTCCCTGGGCAACCTATTCCAGTGCCTCACCACCCCAAAAGGAAAGAATTTCCTCCTTATATCCAATCTAAACGTCCCCTGTTTAAGTTTTAACCCATTACCCCTTGTCCTACCACTACAGTCCCTAATGAAGAGTCCATCCCCAGCATCCCTATAGGCCCCCTTCAGATACTGGAAGGCTGCTATGAGGTCTCCACGCAGCCTTCTCTTCTCCAGGCTGAATAGCCCCAACTTTCTCAGCCTATCTTCATACGGGAGGTGCTCCAATCCCCTGATCATCCTCACGGCCCTCCTCTGGACTTGTTCCAACAGTATCATGTCCTTTTTATGTTGAGGACACCAGAACTGCACACCATACTCTAAGTGACGTCTCACGAGAGCAGAATAAAGGGGCAGGATGACCTTCGACCTGCTGGTCACGCTCCTTCTGATGCAGCCCAGGATACTGTTGGCTTTCTGGGCTGCAAGCGCACACTGACAGCTCATATTTGGGAGAAGAGACTGACCCCTCTGGCCCCATAGACTTATATACGTCTAAGTGGAGCAGGAAGTTGCTAACTATTTCTTCCTGAATTACGGGGACTTCAATCAGCTCCACATATCAGCTATCCAACTCAGGGAACTGGGTACAATGAAGATGGCTGGTGTGACTATTAAAGAGTGAGGCAAAGGCAGCATTAAGTACCTCAGTGTTTTCCTCCTCCTCAGTCACTAGGTTTCTCTCAGTAGGGGATGGAGGTTCTCCTTGGCCCTCTTTTTATTGTTAATGTGTTTGTAAAAGCACTTTTTCAACAGTGGCCAGATTTAGTTCTCCTTAATAATTTGATAATGAAAAATCTCCCGTAATCACATTTAACATGACTAAATGGGAGATACCTACTGCCTGACAAAATGTTCTTCCAAAATGTTCTGAGTATTGCTCTCTCTACTTTATTTATATTGACAATTATTAGCCACCAAAATTAACACACACAACCTTTACATTGCTAATCAAGTCAAAACACAGAAAAAGCTAATGCTAACAAAAGAAAGTAATCACCACGTCTCTCTTTCTCATGTACTATTTATATCATGTAAATGATCCCTAGGCTGAGCCTTTTAGGAGCAATGTGTCTGTAGATGTATGTGTGAAGACATGTTAAATGGGCTGCACACTGAGTAAGGGTCAATATGTCTACACATAGAGTATAATCCATTATAGCAATACTGGCAACTGATTTGTTTTCTTCATAAGGGACATATTTTCTAACACTGTTTAGATAAACTATTTACATATTTTCCTGTCACCACAACACTAGGTTCCCAGACAGCCTGTTGAAGAAATGAGGGTTTTTTTCCCCTGTTTTACATTTATTTGTACATGAAAAAAAGCATAGGAATAAGAGCTGTGAACTGCAGTTCAAGGAAATTGTAAACCTAGTAACTGTGTACTGAATTGCAGGTGGAGTACCAGATATCATTTCATGTTCAAACATCCTCACTCTTGAGTACTTCTGTGTAAATCTAAGGGATATCCCGCTACATTTAAAAGGCCTTGCTCTAGGTCTGGTAAGATAAGACAGCAGGTTGCAGAAAGGAGTAGTCACTGGAGATGTATTTATCAGGAGATCTTTGGCAAACTGGGGAAAAATAGAGAGTCCAGGTCCTGCACTTACCATGAACTTGTAATAGAACAATTATACATGCTCAAAACACACATAATAAATTATCTTCAGAGAAACAAACATTATATTACAGGTCCTGATTTGATGCTAAATAGTATATGTAACCACAAAGTATAATTTAATGGAAATCATTAATAGTTACCTGAGTAACGGATCTTGAATCCTTTCTTGCTAGTTGCATGATCAGTTGACCAGCGAAGGTATAGCTGATTCATTTTGCTTGTAAAGTTCAGCTGTCCAGTATGATTTCCACTTAAAGCAACCAGTAAAGGGCTTTGCCCAGAAGAGCCTTCAGAGATGAATAAAGAAACTATTGAACTTTTAAAGTTCTAGAAGTTTAAGTAATCCTCTCCACATTTTTACTCAGCTGTGAATATGAATATACATGAAAGAATAGCAAATAACCTGACACATCGTTGCCAGTGAAATAATTAACAGATTTCTACTTAAACTTACATCCAGTTTTAGATTTTCAGTAGAGTGCACAACAAAAAATCTTGGTACATACAAACTGAAACATAAACCAGCAAGTGTTTTTGCCATAAACACTGAAAATTAATGATTTTTTTTCCAATTAACTTATATTATTACTTTGAATAAGGTTACGTTTCTCCTCCTTGTCCTTTTATACCTATTATTTATTTAAGCTCTTTTCAAACTAGCGAGTGGGAACAAATCTATACATTATTTGACATGGTACAGCTGTATAATTTTAACCACCATATTACAGAGTGAACACATTAGATAAAAAACGGTCTGTCAGACGTACGATAATCACAGCTTCACAGTGGAAACCATGTATGTAGAAGTGCTATGAATGTACGATACATAATTCATTTGGACTCAATTGTTATATATCTTCACCACAATAAAACTCTAGAAGGACAAATAAGGATTTGGGGTGTAGTTATATAATAAACCAAACTCTATGCAACAGGAAAAAAAGCCCACAACTATATATTAAAACAATTTCTGAATGAAACTTTCTAAAACATGAAACGGCATCTTCTTCATTCATATGAAGGTTATGTTTTTGCCTAAAACCAAGGGGCTGAAGTCCTCCCTTTCATATGCTCTCTGTACTTTTCCTCCACTTTTTTCAAGTTTAGGAAAACCACTTTCAACCAATATTATCTTGGCCACAGCCGCTATTTCAAATTAAGACGCTTTTTCATTCATTTTTGCTGAGTTTGAGCAGCTGCAGCCTGATCAGCTTTTCTTATGTTGCATGAAAACACACAAAAAAAAATCTGAATCAAATGACACATAAAAATTGAATACAACTGTTGTCAGCCTTCTCCCCCTCTGGTCCAAGAAATAATAAGTATATTTTCACTCAGGACATTTTAAGTACAAAATGGAGGCTACACATGCCACAGCAACTCATACCTCCCAGTTCTTAGGTACTGTGGTTCAGTCACCATAATGACAAGACTAAACTAAAGCAGCATTACTAAATAAATTCTAAATAATAAACACATATAGAAAATAAGAAAAAATAATCATAGCTTTAAGCACTGGTTGCTCAGCATGCCCTCATCAAAATGCTTTGTGGCTTGCTTGCTTTTCATATTAGGGAGCTAATGTGTGATGATTGCAGTGTAGGATAAATGATGAGGAATGCTGAGGTCAATTCCTATTTTTGCTTGAAAACATGCCTTAGAACATGAAAATTCATTTAGTATCTCTCTGCCTCTCCCTGGGTTTTCCTAAATTTAGTACATTTGTTACAGTTCAGAATGTATATGATACATCAAAATTCTCAAAAAAAAAAGGGGGGGGGCTAAAAGAGTACAATTACAAATATAAATCTACCTCACACAGAGAGGTGAGAATTTTTCCTTAATTATTGATTGTGAAATTTGTTTGCAGTACCACATGCCACAGCACATTTTTTAGCTACTGGGAGATCAGGGGAATGCTGTAATATATTTTAGTTTGTTTTGTTTTTCCTGAAGTTGAGTTTCAGTTTCTGTGCCTTAACTAGAAGGCAGCTCATCAGATGATGTTCAGGAAAATCAGCAGCATGACTTAGGTGTTCTTTAATCTGATTTTTCTTATTGTTATTTCAGAGTTTATCTATAGAGAAAAACACTCAGCTTCTGGTGTGTTGACCTGTCATATGATGCTTTGCTGAATATTAGGTAAAAGTTGACATTTTTGCCTGTTTTCAATGACAGAATTCTGTTGCTTTATTTAAGGAAGAAAAAAGAAATAGTCAAAGAATATTTGCTGTATTAAATGAAAGCTATTCAGCGTAAGTAGCCTGACTACTGTGTTTTCAAGTTCAAAAGCCTTTAATATTATAGTCATGGTACATTATGGTTTCTCTGGTTTAGAATACAGATGGGACTTCCTAAGGGTAAGACTGATAAGTGAGAATGGGTAATGGGATTATTGCTCCCAGCTGGCCAGGGTGGCCTCACTGATTGGATGTCAATATTGATGCATCATTCAGCTGCTGAAGCACCATGATTTACAATGCAGTTAGTAAGGTGTAGTCACTATTTTGGTTTGCATTCAGAAGCTGTCTCAAAAAGTAAGCAGGGACTTGTGCCTTAACAAATACTGATTTGTCTTGTCAATCTTTATATAGTTTCTGCATAAAATTTGGTGATGTATCTTTACGTGGTGAAAGCAGATCAGTGCAGTTTTATTAATTTAAGTATGCTGCTTTGGACCACACAAGCTCCCAGGATACAACACACATTTATTGCAAAATGCAGCAATACAGGAAATACCTAAGCTAGCTCTGAATGAGTTTGTCTGAGTTATATCCACCACTGTAAACAGTATAGACATATCAGCATTGACTTCTGCCCCAGCAAACTCATCATGCTGAGATGTAGAAATAATTAGCCTAGCAAAGCACATTGCTAATGTGGCCACAGGGACACAAACAAGTATCTCTGCAAGGCACTGCAATGTGTCATATTTAAATATCAACTTGTTGAGAGCTAGCTCAGGAATCTCTACATGGCACTGTATTGAGAGGTCATAAATATGCCATTATCTTTCTCATTTAAGTTTGCTGGTAAGTGGTAGAAAAAACTACTTCAGTAGAGCTGCACTAGAGATAAATTTATAAGAATGCGATTTCATGTCATGAGATGACAATGCTTAAAAATGTAGTGACTATGATAAATCTTTCAGATCTATTATCGATAATCTGGTTTCATATTATTTAAATGCCTAAGAAAGAAAACAAAAATGTTCATCAGGAACATTAAGCAGTTACAGCACATTTTTTTATAAAAAGAAAATAAAGTGATCAGACCACAATAAGAATTCCAGGCATGCTACATATTGTCTTAATGTTAAATACAAAATAGAGTAGAGGAAAAGACAGTCTTCAGAGATTGTTTTTTTTAAGACTATTTTGTTCATTAACCTTACATGGGCTAACACATACATTATAAAGAAAGAAAAAACTATGTTAATGAAAAATATTGCAGGCTTTTTTTTCAGAATGCTGTTATTAAAAGTGAACAACATCTAATAATTTTAGGCATTAAAAACTAATACTTAAGAAAAATATTCAGAGCAAGATACCTCAATAGATATAACCTTTTAATTTTTTCATGTTATGAAAATCCCACAGTGAATATTAATCAGTTCTATCATAGTTATCATATATGCTTGGTTAATGAGGGAAGATATGATAATGGTCTCCAAATGAACAAAAAATACATTAAAGAACAATCAGGGATTAGTTATTATCATCAATCAATGAGAACAGGACAAGTGATAATAAGCTCAGAATTCAGTAGAAAATAAGAATAGCATCTTAATTAAATAGGGTCCTTTGAGAGGTACTGCTATAAGTAACACTCTAGAAGCTGAGTTTTTGTCATTTCTCTATTTTTTGCCCCGAAACAGATGGTCAAATACTTTAATATGGGTATATTCAAATAATGCCCAGCACTGGTTCTGCTATGCTTATGGAGAAAGCAGACTGGGTATCTGAACTTAAATTGCATATTTTGATTCAAATAGTTTTATTAAATTCAACAACTGGAATTATACCCCAAAATATTTCCTCATCAGAAACAATCCAAATCAGCATGTTAAGTTCTCCTTTCAGACACCTCCATAAATTTCCCAAGATACTGACTTTCACAGGGATGCCGCAGCTGCTCCTCTAACAATACTTAAGAAAATTTAGAAGCTTCTTTGCCTTGAATACATCTATAAAATCTTTCATTGTCTAACATACGTATATTTAAGGCAAAAGTAATAGAAATACTGGATGATTGTTTAAGTTTCAGATGTATAACTGCATTATGAAACCAACACTTGGAAATCAAACCCTACTTGATCCAATATTTGCTCTTGAGATAGAATTTAAATCTCTCTTACCATCAAATACCTCCAGCTCATCAAATTGCTTTTCACTTTGAAACATTTCCACAAAGATGGAGATGTTATATCCTGGGTCAACCTTTATAGTCCATGAACAGGTCTGAGAGTTGGGATAGGTGCCTGGGTAACCTGGACTGAGGATCACTCCTGATGATTCTGTACGGATTTCATTCGCTGGGCATTGGGCTAAAAAGGACACAACAAGAAAAACAACAAGAATAACAATGAAATAAAATGTTTCCTTTTCATGAAAAAATTGTATTATTTTTCAGGTGTATGTATGTTTCAGGTTCAGTTACCAAATAGAAACATGTTTAAATCATATTCTAGATGGAAGGAAAAATAGGGTTCCCTTTAGCACAACAGGACTACCTTTATAAACCCTGTATTTATGAAACAGGATACTAATTATAGTGAAACATTCACCCAGAAATATGTCACAGTCCAAAGTGTTTACAGTTAAGGGATTCACATGGAGTTGTGACCATTCACACAGGTAAGGTAAAAGGCCTGGGAAAAATGCTGTATTTGGAAACTCTCTTCTATTTGAGGTCCTAAAAAAACCTACCCACCTTTAAGTATGGTCTGTTACATCAACATGAAGACATACTGGAACTTCAAGGCACACCAGGTTCTTTGAAAGCATGCATATTTAGTGCAGACAAAGGGGTTTATTCTGGATATAGAATACTCCAAATCATCCAAGTAAGACCTTCTCAGCAATGACTTTCCTTGTTATTTAAATTCTAATCTTACACCATTGTACAAACAGTTTCACCTGGTATTCATACTTGTTTATGATCTCTGTGTGTGAAAAAGAGTATACTACATTGAAATTCTATAAATTTTATATCCGAATGCTGATTTTGATTAAGAAATTCTTCTGCTGGTCACAGCTTTTCTTTAACATTTTTGGCTTTCATGCAGACCTGATTTTTTTCCATATCTGCTTGGTGTTGAAGTCTGATACATTCTGTCCACAGCTTCATAATATATGTGCATTTTAACAGTGTTTTTTGTAGAAGACAAATATACCTTGACAGAAATGCATTCCTGGAAACTGTCTGGCACAGTACCCAAGTACTTGCATAAATTAAAGGTTATAAGAAAGGTGGAAAAAAAAAACCCAAGGAAAAATGATCAGGGGAGAAAATATGTTCCAAGGGAAAAAACATATATAACTATCAGAAACAAACATTAAAAACTCAACCATTTCCCTTAGTTGGCCTTTTACAAACTTGGAAGTGAAATTTAGGTTCAGTTGTTGCCAAGAGAATTTTGTTGCAAACTTTTAGATAACAGTGTCAGGACTTACTCTTTAACTAACCTCTCAGAGAAATTAAGCATACTGACAGAAAAGGAAACTGTATTTTACAAAAGATGTCCAGTCTTTACGTTCTGTTCCATATACTGGGGACAAATCTGAACCCTCTACCACAAGCAACAATGCAAACAAAATAGGAATTTTATCAATTAATTCACATATAAATGAACCATAATTTTCCTACACAGTGCATAGACCTTTACCTTTGAGAAGCTGACTTAAACCTGTTCTTCCTCTAATCTAGACACAGTTTTTCAGACTTATATGCAAGAGAATGTGTATGTGCCCCAGTTAGACAATACAACGTTTCAGTCACTGTCCCATGTTTTCTAGAGTGTTTTAAATCATAATACATTAAGTGAGAAAGGCATCAGTTTCAAAACTAAAAACTCATTTTCTGAGGACTAGAAATATCTTCATGGCACTGAAGTTTAGAAGAAAGAAACAAAAATCAAAGCAATTCTTTTCTGGCTGTTCCAAGACTTCCCTAGATCTGACTTTGAGTCTTCAGCACAAAATTCAGAGGGATTTTTCTTAAACTGTGATTTTTTTCCTGCTGTAATATAAATTATAAATCACTTACCTAAAAGTCACTCTGATTATTTAGGGATATAAGAATGGGGAAAGTGTGACAAGTAAAACTAATTACTCATTTTTGTCATGACATTTTCAGTCTGCTCTAATAGACTGCAGAATATGTAGCATCATCACGCCAGCAAACGCAGGACGAAATATTAGATTTTTGAAACCCTCTTTTCCTTCCCCTCCCCATCTTGTTTAGCTAAAAAATTTCTTCAGTCAGAAAGGTGTCAGCCTGTGAAAAGGAGGTATGTAATATGTAAGTGAGAATACAGCATTAAAGAGGGAGAAGAAGGTGTGAGCTGTGGAAAAAAATTGCAAGCAAACATTTTTTCCTTGGCAAATGTCACTGTCTGCTATCATCTGACAGCACTGACTGCAGCAGACTAACTAAGAGGTAAAGCTGTTGTTTATAGAAGACATCCTAAGAGAGGGAAAGCCTATGGGGTAATGGCACGTAAAGTGGTAGGAATCCATTGACAATTTTAATTCAGGAACTGACTCTTTAGATAGGAACACCTGTAGCTAAATTAACCCCAGAAAGTTCGCATCAGCATCTGCACAATAATGCAGCAGTGCATGTATTTAGTGGCAGTAGCTTCTCTTTCTCATTATCTTAAAATGAAACACACTATTACTTTGACTTCCCGTCTTCATAAGAGAAGTTTAAGCTGGGAAAATACAACCAACAAGTGCTCTGACTCATTAATCTGAAGAAAATACAAGAACACCAGCAAACTCTCATGGAATAACATTGGGAAGAAACATATTGTCATATGACAACTCTTTTCCCTTAGCTAAATACATGAGACTTAATCCTAAGCCCAAGTTTGGATAGCTAGGTAGCATTTCCTTTCAAGGCAAGTAAAAGTGCTCATCAGTGATGAAGAGTGGCTGACATGACACATTTACACAACCTGCTTTAACCATGGTATAATTTGCTTAAGCTACAAGATGATTTTAAAGAAAAGATCGTTTTTACTGATCCAGTATGGGCTGCTTCAGAACACCTATTATAATGTTAAAGTCAAATAGAACAAATTGTGGATTAACAGCTGGCCTTCAAAGTTGTAAATTACAAGTTTCCTGGAGAAATCAGTAATGCCATCAGACATGCCACAGCAAGACACAATAATTCTTTTCAAAACTGGAAAAAAATCACTTCTCTGTGTGATAACTTCTCTGTGTGAACTATACTTCAAGAAATGCCTGTGATCAACTAAATATGAAAAAAAAAAAAAGTAGTTGCAAAGTACAGGACATCTGGAATTAAGATATGGGACTGCAGCAAGTACCTCTGGGGTGGTTTTTAGTAAACATGGCATATCTAAAAACTAACATCGGGGTTGGTAAGAATACATCTGCTTATGTTCCGTGCTTTTCCTCAGCATCTCAGGGAGTTCTGGAAGTGAACACTGGTCAAATTAATTATGAAACTGATCAGTTACTGATCATTCAGATTTGGAACAAAATCTAGATGTTACATGGATACCATCCAGATAAAAGTAAAGCCAGGCGATCTCATAAAATGGGAAGTGTGATGTTGCATTCTTCCAGAAAAGTTTACAGTTGGGTTAATCTAAAAGGTTATTATCACAGGCCTTATATAGGTGCTCTTTCAGCCAAATTTCCACAAGTATCATTTCCAAAGAGGCACATTTTAAGTATCTTCTTAAGAACAGGCTGCCTAAACTTGTGTTTACTTACCGCAGTATATGAAATTTGGGGAATCTGGGATGAAGGTTTTTCAACTAAGATTCAAAGTTACAGTTTGAAAAAAACTGAGATCAGTTTTACCATGTGTCATGGTTTAAACCTATCCAGACAGCTCGTTTACTCACACCCCCCTTCTTGCCCTCCCCCTACTCCCGGAGGGACAGAGAGGAAAATCAAAAAGAATGTAACTCCCACGGGCTGAAATAAGAACAGTTTAGTAACTAAGGTATAACACAAATCACTGCTGCTACCACCAATAATAATAATGATAAAGGAAATAACAAGGGAAGAGAATACAACACCTCATCATCAGCCAACCGATAACTCGACCCCCCAGCCTGACCAAGCACCGACCGATACCTCCTCCAACCCTGCAGTCCCTAGCCCTTTCAGGTAAACCTTCGTTACATCCTGGGCATGACATGCTGTGGTATGGAATACCTCTTTGGTCGGTTTGGGTCAGGTGTCCTGTCTCTGCTTCCTCCCAGCTTCCCCTCCTCCCTGGCCGAGCATGAGGCTCACAAAGTCCTTGGCCAAACCAAAACATCATTTTTACCAGCTCTGTTCCCAGGCCAAAAGTCAAAACACAGTACTACACCAGCTACCAAGAAGGAGAAAAATGACTGCTACTGCTGAATCCAGGACACCATGATATACATAACATTGCCATAAAGTATTGAGATGCACTTCAGGAACCCAAGAAACTCATTGCAAGTAAATGAAAGAAATGGAGCCAGGGAAGGACAAAGAGTGAAAAGAAAAACAAACAGGAAAGTCACCAATCCCAAGAAGTGAAAATTGCTACTATCCTTTGAGAAAAAGAAATGTCATAGACTAGGAAGACAATCCCACTCAAAACCTTGACTGTTAGCATTTCTGAAACATCTGACAATGGTCCAGATGAGAACTGGCCACTGTAATAATGGTCTGCAAAAAGAAAAAAAGACAGGACTAGAAAATTACAGGAAGAATAAACAAACAAAAAAAGAAAACCACAAAAAAAACCTCCTGTGAAATCACTTTTCCTGCCTTTTTCTTTCACCTGGTTTGCTCTTAGACCATCTACGTTTTCTTGAAAAGGACATCAGAGACAAAAAAAGAAACGGAAAGAAAGGCAAGGAAGTAGCTTGTTCACTAGGTTTGAAAAAATAGTAACAAACGCTCAAGTTTTTCAAAAGCAGGTAAAAATTACCAATAACAGAGAAAGGCTGCTTCTAGTTTTCTCATTCCTCATAGCTGATTCTTAAGAAGGGACCTGAACCTTGTTTATTTACCACAGGGGAAAATGTGCCTGTTGCAGATGTTTCCTCATGCCCTCCTCTCATAACTGACGAAAAGTATGATGTTGCTTTTTACTAAAGAATATTTCTTTGGTAGGTGAATATTAAAAATCAAAATCTGAAAGGTCAGAGAATTCCTTGAACAAATAAATGATCACATGTATGCAACATAAGAAACAGATCAATGCAGGACTGCTGTATGATTTCTTTTCTCCATATATTCTACTGCATTCACTTTATGGACTTCAAAAACTTTACTAACTGAACAATTTCCAAAAAGAAGAAGTACTGTTTATGTGAAAAAAAAAAAATGCACCTCTCTAATACAAATCAGTGCAAATAGTAATGCAATGGGTGAAAGAGGACATGGAATATTCTTCTGTGGTACTGAGACAAAAATAGTGTCTTCTGAAGTCTCTCTCGGCATATTCTTAGGGCAGAATATTCAAGTTAAAATGAAACTCTAATGTCTTTCTAAGCTATAAATAGTTCAGTACCTCTCCTGTGCTAGAGCAGAAATGGCCAAACCTCCTTACATAGCAAGCTATACCTTTGACTCTTTCTATGGATAAAATTTACTTCCTATGACTAAGAATCATTGGATAAGAGGTCACTTCCAGTCTCAACCATTCATAGGAGGCATAGCACAGGGACTTTATGAGAGGAACAGTTCTGGAGTAGTTCAGAGACATGGGAAGGCAAACAGTCAGCACTATAGGGTTATGTGGCAAATCAGCAATGTTCATCTTTGAAGCCTTTGCTGGCTCTCTTTCTCCACCATAACAAACTGCTCACCAACCTTGAACATTTGAACATTTTACAAGATTCATATGGTTAAAGACAAAACTGAGATACTAAGACAGTGAGGCTGCTTCACCTTGCTGTAATAAAACAAAAGGCATATTCACTTCCCAATATGACTAATAACTAACATTTATCATTTGAATAAAAAAAACTCCACAAAACTATTTTCTCGATATCATACAAACAACAGGTGAAAATAAGAAATTACAATTTGGACCCTTTTTTTTCTATATGATCAGCTTACCTTCAGCATGCTATTTCAAAACAGAATACTCCTAAATACAGTTCCACACAAATTGATTCAGCTGTTATTCCACTGTTAATAAACTTTCTTTTATTTGTCAATCAATTAACACATTAACATTACATACTTCAGTATTATGTTTGATACCTTCTGGACTCTCTTCTACCACTTAAGATACAGGGTGATTCAACTACCTACACATTTAGGAGTTAAGGAATTGAAGTTTACCGGTCAAGAAAAATATGAGCTGCAAACTACAGAATTAGACACTTGAACCCCAGAATATACTTAATTATCATTTATTTATATACCTTGAAGTTTAAAGCAGCTATTGTAAAAAGTTTTGGAATAATAACGGCAACAAATATAAAAAAAAAAACCACCAAACTGCTTTAGGCATATTGAAAGACATATGCAATCTATTTTACATTCATTTTTAATCATATTATTGCACATGTAAATTCCAAGTACTGTTATTTGTTAGTTTGCATCAATTCATACATACAAGCAATACTCACGGAAAAAAAACAAAACAACCAAAACCAGGAAATAATAAAGATCGTCTTATTATTCAGACACATGACAGTGTCACAAGAAATGTAATTCTGCAGGACAGGATAAAACTCTCATTATACCCTATTTTTAAGGAACAGATTACCTAACCTGGCTTTTAGAGAAATCTGATTTGGTTGTTTTGGGGAGGGTCTGACAGCTTCTTGACTTAACTCTAATACCACTTCTGATATTTCCATTTTTCTATTTCCCTTTTAATTCATAAATATACAAATTACCACCTCTTCAATTTAAGTGTTCTAAGCAGCCATACTGGAGATTTCTACCTTAAACTTTATGCCAATTAGTTGTTTTATGTTTATTTTATGACCAATAAAGAAGTACTTCTTGGTGTTGCAATATTCATCATACTTCAATTACACCTATATATATCCATAACAGCAATTAAAAAAGGAAAGAAATTTGTAGCAAGAGCATATAAGGATACGATGAGAACAGGGGTGCCAAGCAGTATGAGAAAGTTTGTCCTTCCAGGCAGGAAAGGAAAGGAAAGGAAGGTATACGGAAAGCGTGGTGCGATTACACAGCAGCTCTGGATGTTGTTCATTCATAGTGATTTTAGACGTGGCCTCTGAGACTGATTTTTCTTGCCTGTCAGATGTTTCCTCAGACTTTCATATAGCATCCTAGAACCTAGACTTCTGTCATATAAATATATTTCTTGCCTACTACAACATTGCGGCACAGATCAGGAGAATAAAGTTTTCTGGCATTTTTTTTTTTAATGTGAGGCTGATCCAAACAAGGACAATGTAAACAATTATAAACTACAGAAACAATGCAAAAATATAAGAATACAGTCCAAAAATTAGCTTTAAATACTGCACATAAATTACATACCAAGCAGTAAATCTTTTTTTTCCAAGTCTATCAAGATCAGACAACATTGTATAAATGCAGTTCTATACTGCATCACCTCAAAAGAAATGGAGCAGAACTGTATAATAAGAATGACTGAAAGTGCAAAGTATCTTCTGGTCTGTAGAATCATGCCATAAATAATGTGAATAGAGATCAACTTGTTATTGCTTTTCTCCCCATAAGAACTAGAGAATATGAAATGAAAACAGCAGGTGCCAAGTTCAAAGAATACAGAGAAAGATCTTCACATATTATGTAAAATTGTGTGACCTCTTGCACAAAAATCTGTAGAACAAAGCATTACATGGGTTCAAAAAGGGACTGAATAAGTACATAAAAAAGTACTCCTGAAGGATTCAAATGCAAAGAACATTTCCAGGTTAAGAGTGGCTTAGCTACAGTTGGGTAGCTGCAATGACCTCATCATGTCCTTCACTGACTAAAATTTCTGGGACCAATTTGAAAATGTCTGAACTTCTTAGATATTGAAGAAATAAATGGAAACTTCTCTACTAAGCATTGATGAAAATACAGTGACCAAAACTTCGATTCTGATGTATACTAATGATATGCAGACCATGAAAACATATATTTACCTTCACAATATGGAGAGGATCCTTCAAACTGCAACTGTGCATTCAGTTTGCAGGTTAATATATCTTGTCCAACGAGGGTGAAACCAGGATGGCACTTGTACTTCACAAAATCTCCTGAAAAAGTTGTTGACAAAGAAGGTGAGTCCAAAACATCCCTCAAACACAAGTATACCAAAATTTCACGTGGAAGATATAATATATTAATACTTTAATTTAATTAGAATTCAAGTGAAAACATAAGAAAAAGAGATACTATTTTTTCACCTATTTCAAAGTCATCATCTTCTGTAAACAAATCTGCATGTGCAACTGTGGGTGGAGGCTGGCACTTCTTCAGCTGATAAGCTGCAAATTCAAGCAAAAATAAGATTAAAAATACAGGTGCGTTAAGAATTATTTTACAAAAAAAAAAAAATAATTTCAATTCATACTTTCCAAATTACCAAAGCTGCACTGAACCTCATGGTCACTGTTAAATTTTCCAAGTTAAACGTCATGACAACACATAAGGGTGGTGAGGCACTGCCACAGATCACCTAGAAAAGTGAAGGATGTCCCACCCCTGGAAGTGTTCAAGTGCCAGGCTGGATGGAGTTTTGAACAACCTGGTCTGGTGGAAGGTGTTGGAATGATATTTATGGTATATTTATGATATTATGACACTATGATATTTAAGGTCCCTTTAAACCCAAATCATTCCATGATTCTATCATATTCTCTAAAATAGAAAATACTGATTTATCAGTATTAGTACAATATATTGCCTAGATAGTTATAGATCCATTGTAGTATTGGATGCAGTGAGATGTTTATGAGGAGATTTTTTCAGCTACGAGGCTTCTGTTTCATGTGGCTGCCTCTGCATCATGTGATAAGACTAAAGGTTATGAATCACAGGTCATCTAGATTTATGGGAAAATCTGTAATTACCCATCACATACCTGGCACATCATCCTCATTCTTAATTTAAGTTTACTTAGAATTAATCTTTCTCATGAAACAGGTATACATGTTTACTTTAAGAAGAAACAGCAGTAATAATAATAATAATAGCGTAAATTATACACAATGGCCTCTTCACCCCAAAACCACAACGCCTTTAAAACAAAATCTCTTCTCTACTCTTCAAATCTGTTTTAATAAATTTTGAGCAATCTCATGAGGAAGGTGGCCAGTACAGTGACTGACATGTTTCTAAAATGGAGCAGAATACCTACAATAGCTGAAGAAGCCACTTCTGGACAAAAAAATCCAAAATGGAGGTTGAAGACTGTTATAAGAGTGCACATATTATAGAAAAACTCCCCTCTTCATGGAATTAAATCATAGCCAAGAACGTGAATTCTTCTGTTAGCTTGACAGACCTATCCTTTCTGTATCTTGATGGTTTTGAGAAGTTAAAGAAACACAAAATATTGGGAATCAGCCCTTATCTTCCACATAAGGTTCTATAGCCCATCACTGTAAAGCTATTGCACAAGGAGAAAAAAATACAAACATGGCCAGTTTTTAATTCATGGGGAGTTTCAGGGTTTTTCATCCATAGACAGTTTTCAAGGACAGGGAGAAGAAATCATATATGCTTTCCTGTGTACTAATATATTTGTATAGTGCTCCTGCTATATACGCATATACAAAAACATATATGTAATTATTATTATGCATACCTAATTAGTACCAGTTTTCCTGGAGAACTTCAGAAAAAAAAAATATTGCAACCTGCTTAAACACTTGTAACAGCAAATAGCTAAGAAACAGACACTAAGAGTTTTCCAGCAGTAACATATTCTAAGAACTTAAAAATTTACTTGTATGCATGTACAGGTACGGCCCCAGGCCTCACTGAACTAAGATACCTGTGTCCCAGTATGTGAGCTAAAAAAATGTGTAACCCTTCACTTTAGTTTTCAAGAAGTCCAGTTTGCAGGGTTTTCTCAGCAGTGGCTTATGTCACTGCTTTGAATTCCATTAAAAGCATGGACACTGTTCACATTGTACATGATTTCCACCCATGGGACATTATGCAAATTATTATCATGCAAAATAAAGAAACAGTGCAGAGGAAAAGAATCATATTCATTCTTTTTGTTCCTTGCGAGACAACTGCACTGCATACTGACATAAAGTATACATCTTTTCTTTTTAACATCTGTAGTCATCAACCCTGAAATACTAACTATATGGTTATGCACCTTCAACTTACGGCTGGAAAATGCTCTTACTGACAATTCCCTTTAATCTGCTCCTCAGGCGTTGTCTTGTTATTTGGGAGTTATATGTTCCCCCCATGATGACTAAACCCAGGCTTTGCTTCTCAGATTGTTTTAGGTGACCATGCATGACACCCCTCTTTTAGGAGAAAACCACAGATAAGAAAAACATTTCAGACTCTGAGTACTATTTTCTTAAGGACTTCTTCATGCAAACAGATACCTTCAGGTACTCTTTGTGGCATTTCCTCATTGTGAATTAATTCACCCAGTATGTCTGAACTGCAGTCCAAAAGGCTAACAATTTTCCATTTAACATACATAATTTGGGTGAATTAGTCAGAATTAGAACTAGTATTAGAATTCAGCATTTCATTTCTGAATTAGAAGGCAATTTGCATGTCCCATAGCCCTGACTGTAACTTTGAGCAAAGTATTTTGCTGGATATCAGTCTTAAAGCTGTTGTTCAACCCTTTCATAGCATCCCATCAAACTTTATGACCATGAACCTTAGCATCGTCAGCTAGTGCAGAATTTTATTAGAGAAAGTAAAAAGTTAAGTAATAAATGGGCTAAAATAATTAAAAAAGTAAAAGCTTACTGTTAAGACAGCAATGATTAACATTTAAAGACAGAATATAGTTTATTCAAGAACACAAATAAATGTTCTTAAGATTTTAAAAACTAATTTGTACTGTAACTTAAGAACAAGTAGCAAATCCATGAATCATGCTAAATTTATTTAAGATCATTCAAGATCATCATCAGAAACTTCAGATATGTTTTAAAAAATTGACTAACTGATTGTGGTAATTAGATTTTTTTATGATATAAAGCAAACTGACCATGAAAATTGAGGACAAAGAATCCTCCCGTTGAAAAATCACTGTGAAATTTGAGGAGGACTTGATTGGTGGAACTGTAAGCTGTTTCCAGAGCTGTGTTCCCACTGAAAACTCCAAGCTGAGGTGAATTATGGTCAGGACCATCCCTAGGAAGGGAAATGTAAAGTAGTTATTTATTTGGTGTGCACTTTCCTCTGAGAACAGGCACTTGTTTTCACTCCTGTTGCCCACGGCGATCTTCACTGTACATTAAATTTCTTGCCATCTATGGCATATCAGCTGAAGAAATGCTCTACTTAACATTAAATTAACAGTCTGTTTTCTCTGGAGATCTGACTAAATTTTTGTAAGAAAAACTTCTACTCTGGTATTAGTGACAACAAGAAAAAATAAACTATATGTGGTCTGGCATAAAAAGTTGTTTTCTTCTTGCTGCCTTGAAAACAAGATTGAAAGTAATGAATATTAAATAGGGACTTAATAATTTACTTAGGCTTTCATTTTTGTCTGGTTTGGGGGGGGGGACGGACTAGGAAGGAAAAAGAAAGTAAAAGCTTTCATATTAAGATTTGCCTTTTCATACAGAAGTGAATGGCATATAATTACACTAAACAGCCTCCTCCCAGCAAATTCAGGAGCTATCCATTGCTGACTGACAACTCCAAACATAACACTAAAGAAAGCATGCTTGTAATTCATGGGCAATTGAGAACTGAGAGAAATAATCTGTATAACAGTTGTTTTTAAATCCTTATTGAAAGACACATGCATCAGGCAAACAACTTCAAATAGCTGACAGAATTTTAGGACTTAATTGCTTAGGCAGAAAAATAAGTCTTTGATACAGTTAGATCTTTACCAGTGAAGGCTTTTTAGTACTATTATTTATGTAACATGCCAGAAAGGACAACCTATGATGCATTTTAGTCTTGGATTTATAGCTGATGTAAACATCCTAGCTAGCCAAATGGCAATTTATAAACAGTTATGCATCTCTATAAACTCATTGGATTTTCCCTGTTTTATATGGACCTTAATATTGCTGTATGGAAAAAACTCACCCCATGCAACAATAGGTACAGGAACAGTACACTGGCTGGGAGATAGGAGCATCTGACTTACATAGGAGTAAGTTATATCCTGTATTCTGTGAAAACTGTCCTGTTGTGGAACCCTCTATGGAATACATGAGAAATAAGTTCCTTTGCACATTATGCAGGGTAATGACCAGGGTTAGCCTTAGATGAGAAAATGCGTAACAACTTCAGCGTCATTTATGCCTGTTCTTGAGTGCAGTAAACTTCTATGCAAGAATTTAGACAGCCCTAAGACCTCTTCCTCCAGCTGAGGATGCAAAGTTAAGATGGGTTTGAGGAGTAAGAAATCCACGTTCAGAGAAGGGGCACATACAATATGAAGCTTAAAGCCATGGAGGTACAATGGCTGAAATCCTGGCTTAAGAAATATACAGAGTACATCTGTTAGCAATATTAAGATATTAAGAAACTTTAAGAAAATCTTATTTAATGCCCAAATTAGTCAATACCTATAGATGTCAAAAGTTTTGCTACAACATATATTGCGTCATGTGTTCATGGGACTAGAAATTTAACATAAGGCAGACTGTTACATTACTTTGACCTCACAAAGCCTCACTTACAAAACAGAGAGCTCAAGATCTGATTGATAACTGAGTTGGCTTTCAAAGCATTTTTTGAAAAATATTCTTAAAGAGTTCAGAAAATGATATATAATTATTTATTTTCATATAATTGTAAAACTTGTTTTATATGCTGTTCTTCAGCACATATGACAACCTAAAGAGCAATACTAAGCAGAAGCAGAGATTGGGACAGTGATATCTGATAAATCATTAAAAAATCACTTTTGTTCTGAAAAATTGCATACCAAACTGCAATGTAGTCATTCACAGGTTCAGTTTGGAGTAAGGTGAAGTTGATATAAATCCCATGGCCTGGAGGTACAATAATTAACCAAGTACAGTCTTTGGAATTTGGGTATTCATCTGGAAATCCTGGGGAATAAACTGTACCATTCTGAGCAGTTACATTATAACCACAAGGTGCTGGGGAAAAAAAAAAAAAAAAGAAAAAAAAGGAGAAATTAGTAGAAGCAGCATACATGGAGTATCAAAATCCTTTGAAATTTGAAAAGTTCCACAGAACACGCCAGTCCAGGTCTTAAAGACAGCATTTGCTCTAGGTTGGTTGCTTCTCAGAGACAGAAATTACTGATACTTCTAAGACATACTTTATCCTGATGTGTTTCAGATTTAATTTCTTAAAATCCATCAAAATCTACTGCTTTTATGCAGAACTCTTGAAACTAAGTTTGCATACATTTAAAAAGGGGCATCTTTTGCTTACACTCAAGATTAACAAACAAATGAGCAAACAAACTCCTTTTATGTTTCCATGCAACTGAACCCTAAGTGAACTGGAACACAGTTTTGGAAGGGAAAAAAAAAAAAGAAAAGCTGATTGCTCTTTCATTACCCCAAAACCACTGTACTTTATTTTTGTCAGGTTTTAACCATGTTTAGTGGTACTTCAGTTGCAGGCTGTATGTTGGTTATTCTTATGGTAAGTATAATAAAGACAGAGACACAAATTAGCATACACTTGCTGAGTGAAAGTTGTAGGCAAATCAATGCGATTAAAAGGTGGATGATTATATTCAAGAGTATCAAATATGTAATGATGTGCTCTCTTTTGAGCCTCAGTTTGGGGGAACTGACTGATTATGGATGCAAGCATGGATCTGAGGAGACATATGGCCATTAGTGCAAACTAATGAGTGAGACCTTAATCTCATCTGCGGGCACTTAGTTTAGTTCTGGAACTTTTCTCATTAGTTCTTACAATAAAGCTTATGTTATTATTGTCAGGGTTTCTATGACTCTCCTTCAGACCCTCTTCATTTCTTTTTCACCCTTCAACAATGGATAGAAAAGAGAAAGGGAAAGAAAAAGGATAGGAAAGAGAAAAAGAAAAAAGGAAAAACAAGAAGGGGAAAAAGGGAGATGGAAAAGGGAAAAAGAAAGAAAGATGGAGAAATGCCATCTTAGAACAGAATGCAGATCTGCTCTTGAACTACAGCCCTTCGGTGCCCAAAAATGGAATGAGCTGAGGAAAATGAAGTGTTGGTTCTATCTGTGTGATTCCTGGTTGGATGTACAGGCCAAGGGCAACTGGGCTGGGAACGTCTTTTAGCTCTAGTATTTCTATGATGAAAATATGTATGACTTGAACCCATTTTTCACTGTTCCCTAATCCTCTACATTTATGCCATGCTCAGGCTGCCTGGTCTCAGAAATTTATTCTGTTCTCTTTCTGCATAGCACTCAATTTCACAATTAAAAGACGGCTTTGACTAGTATGCTTACTACATTGAAATACACTTTCTCAGACTAATGCAGGGGCAAGTGGAAAATCCTTTAAATTCTAGTTAAGATACAGGATTTTTCTGGTAGAAACTTTACACTTAAGTATATTTTGAGTTTATTTTTGACAGATTTATTAAGGTTGTCGATTGCATACAATTTGTATTTTGCCTCAATTATTCTCTAATATTCTACAAAGAATTCAGTTTGATCATACCTCAGTAAAGATGGTCTAATTGCTCTTACATCATGGCTAGCCATGACAGAACAACAAATTTTCCCAGAAAAAAAACCCAGAAAGAGTCACAGATAACAAAACTCTGATCAAATAAGCAATACACACAGCTAATACCAGGTTTTCTCCAAAGATCCTAAAAAAAATATCACAGGAGACAGCAAATTAAACAGAAATAACAGGCTATCTTTCACACAAGACAAAAATAGCTTTAGTTTGAATAAATGAATCACTTTAAATTCATGAAGTTACTATATTGTACTTTGAATGACAGATGTGAAGAAACAGATTTTTGAAAAGTAAAAGCATATAATCAAGTCTTCTAAACTTTCGAATGCTAACACTAGCTCACATGCTGATTTACCAATGAATAAATGCTATACTATGTCCTCCAATGCTCAATTATACCTAATTCCAGATACATTGTGCATAGACGTACAGTAAACATTTTTAAAGGTCCACCCAAAGGTGCCCAAACACAGTTAATAATTTCTTAACAGCGACAAATGTTATGCTAAGACAGCTATGGTATATCACTGGGGCAAACTGATTGCACGGGAGTGAAGTCTTGGAGCACAATCACATGACATGCTTCTACTATGATCTCTTGAGCAGAAATTAACCTAATTTTCTCCCGTATACAGATTAAGCTCTTTAATTTGTTTCAAATCACCTGATACACAGTGGAGAATATTATTTAGAATGTAGATGGCTTCCTAAATCATGCAGATCTTGCAGTTCAAACAGTCTCAAGTGCCAGACTACAGTTTTCAATATGGCTGGTAACTGTTTAATCCTGTTGTTGCACAAATGTCAACAACTGTTCACAGATTGTGTATATATACACCAGGCCTTGCTTAGTATAACTAACTTAAGAAGTAGGAGTGGAAGACTTCAAGTACCATGATCTAGTATGAAGCAGTGGAAATGTATATGGTATGAAAATACCTTGAAAAGGCTCTTGAGTATAAGAAACATTAAACGGTGCAGAGAAGCTCCTATTGTGCAAGTTTGTATTATAAACCTGAAACTCATTTATGTCAAATACAGCAATGCCAGTTATGAACTTACAGATGCCTATCTTTAGCTCCATGATACGAGAAGTTTAACCATGCCATCTTTTCATCACAGAGCATAAAGCCAACAAATGTGTTTTCGGGATGGGAATAGAACTGTGCAGACCAGAAGCTTAGTTTACCAACTTAAGATAGACAACAGAATGACCTAACAGGTGCTAGACAGACATACACCACAGATCTCAGATGTCTTAGGCAGAAAATCTAGAAGTCCTGAAGTTTTAGCCATAGTGCTCCAGGTGGTAACCACTGGCCTTAAAGTGAAAGAAAAAATTGCCCATGCAATCTCAGAAAGTCTAAAATTTTTAGCAATTAAACATAAGATATAGACATATGTGCAAAATGCTGTTTTTCTGGGACAGGGCAGCATGTTTGAATTAATTCTGATATTGGCAAGCACCTGCAGTTTAGCTAAACACTATTAGGTGCACTCTCTTGTGAGGTCTTTTCAGTTCTTCAGAGATACTTCTTAGAAGGGCAAGCTTACAGACCCAACACTGTTATTTACCAGCTTTGTTTTATTACTGTTTTCCCTGCCTGCTGATGGTCCTGACACTTCTCAGCAGGCAAAAATCCAAACCAAACCAAACCAAGCCACAAAACACACCACTTTTCTTTAGCATAAAAGGGGGAGGTAGGGAATTACAGCTAGGCTGGAAAAATTCAGTTTAGGATTTCTAGTAATGTGGCATCTCTTACTGTCTTCCTAGGTTCAAAAGTTTATAAAAACTAGCAGTATCAAAAGCCACCTAGTCTAACTGTTCTTATCTTCCCCCAGGTACCAGGATTTTTACCAATTAATTAAACAGAAATAGTATATCTTTGGTCTTGCTATGAAAAACTAATATACAAATATCACAGTATCACAGTAGGTTAGAGATTGGAAGGGACCTCAAAAGATCATCTAGTCCAATCCCCCAATATCCAATAACAGCAAATCAGGTGTCTAAAAATATCAGACTATGATTATACAGAACACAGAAGTGGGAAAATTTTAATGCCAGCAGACAAAAAAATATGCTGCTTTATGTTTCTGAGAGAGACCTTTGCAATGATAATTCCCTTTGTCTATATTAGAAGTTTGAAAGGGTACTGAACGTTTCTCTAATGCTATTATGAATTCAAGGGAGTCATGGAATACAGAAAAGATATGGAACTGGAAAAGGCTATCCAAGGAAGCTGTAAATGCTCCACCCCTGGCAGCATTTAAGGCCAGGATGGATGGGGCTTGAAGCAACCTGGTCTAGTGGAAGGTGACCCTGCAAAAGGCAGGAGGTTGAAACCAGATGACTTTAAGGCCTTTCGAACCCAAACTGTTCTATGATTACAAAAAAAATCAAGAGCTTTATTACAGGCTACGATAACAAAACAGAATGGCTGTGATATTGATACCATTTCTTATCAAGTGAGAAAGCTAGAGAATTTCTCAAATCTGCAAAACATAATGGTTACACTCCTTATCCATCTTCTCTGTTTAATTTTAATTTATACACTTTATTCTTCTCATTTCTGATTTACTACTACAAAAAGGATCCCAAAAGTATGTGCTGTGAAAGACCAGCATTTTAAATTCAGTGTTCCATGTTTATCTTTTTGAAGTATCAACAGGATTATCCAAAATGCCAATAGTTTAATAACACAAAATAGTAATAAGAATAATATGTAACTAGAAAAATCTATATTACTAACACTACAAAAACATATAATGAAACAATAAAAAATACAGTGAATGTGAAAACTATTTCCAAAAAAGAACAAAGATTATAACTTGTCTAGAAATCTAAGACTCTAGATTTCTAAGATCATATAAAAAAATAATGTGTTTTCCCACTGATAAACACTTCCAGTTGCATCTCAGACATGTTTGTTAAAATTAATTTCAATTAGTAAATTAAAAGGATAAGAGAGAGAATACAGATTTGATATCTTAAATATCTTTAGGAGTGCAAAGAGTGTAGGTATGCATTAATGCCGATAGAAAAAAAAACCCATATACTCTCTTATCTTTTTTGTGTCCTGTAAAGTATTTTCTTTCTCTGTTCTTATGCAAGATAATAAGGCAAGTTGTAGCTGACTGGCAGAAAATATGGTAATGACTTTTAAAAACCTGTATCATCAGACAGCAAGATTTAGGACTAAATACACTAATATTATGATTTACTAGAGCAAGTTGTATTCATATCTGTTTTATAAAGACTGCACAGAAGTTATTTTATCAAGCAATTATCCCATATCTTCCATTTATCTTCAGATTTTCTTTTTCACAACATTTTTGAAAGTGGCATTGTTATTTCTGGACTTATCTGATATTATGCTTGTAACTCAAACTGTTCTTTTCACCCTCAAATTTTATTGTATATAGAACATATGTTAGTAATATTCTATCATCATCCTTTACACTCTTATAACCCTATTTAGGGATATTATAAAACTTTACTGCATGTTTAACACGAGCAAAAAACATTTCATACTTGTTTATAGTGCAGTTTTATCATGAATAACACTGTTGGTTTGTGTTTTTTTTTTTCCAAAACAGTGATAAAGTCGAATTCACAACCTTCACCTTTCAGGGTTGGTCTTTTTTTTAGAACTTAAAATCAATTATTTATTAATCTGTGTAATATATGGAAACATTTTGTGAAGTGCTAGAATTTTAAATGTAAGACGGAGCTACAGTTCACATTCAGTGTAAGGACTTACATGTATAGAATAGACGTTGAAAAAAAGAAAAAAAAAATCATTATGAGTTACAACCAATCACTGACAAAGATGTGATGCATTATCACATCTTGTGTCTTTAAGGAAAGCATCATTCTGCTCTTACAAAGAACTACATTCTCTCATGCCTTTCCACTCTTTTTCTTTTGGGAGGTATGGTTTTGTGAGGGATGCCTATATTGCCTGGCAGTATGGACCAATACCAACTATAGTTTCCCAAAATATTTTTTTTTTTTACATATTCTTCTCCCTGAAAGAGAATTTAATTGTCCACAATAGTTTTTAAATTATTTGCATAAATTCCTTCTTACTATATTTTTGCAAAAGGTGCGAGCTCTATTCCAGGTGTACTGATGCAGATTAAAACAAACAAGCAAAGAAATGAACAAAACACCACACACACAAAAAAAAAAAAAAGGAAAAAAAAAAGAAAAAATGGAAGACATGAGAACAGCAGTCAAAACTTGATAGACATTTCACAGAAAAAAAAGTACTCATTGATTGTAGAGAAGTTACACATAATATGTAACATGCAATAAACTCTGTTCTTTAAATAAAAAATAATACTCGATACTTTCATTTGCTCAAATAGGTACTACTTCCTACTGCTGAAGTCAGAGAACATGGTGTTTCTCATTCCCAATGACAAATGCTTTTTCCAGACATGTTCTTTCCCTTCGGCTAGTAGGGCATGTTTATGTCTTACTCCTGGAGGCTGTCAGAGTTCTATAATGTCTGTGCAATAATGTGATAAAATACAGTTTAAAATGAAATGCAAAAGGACTTAATAATTCTTAGTTTAATAATTCCAATAACAATACAAATAGTATTTTTTAAACTAACACGAACTGGGCTTTTTCAATTGTTTTTATACTTTAACAATTCTGAAATGGACAAAAAATTGTTTTAAAACCTTCCTCCAGAAAACTCATTTTAAACTTTATTTCTTCCTTGTAAGCCCTCTGCACTCCAAGACATATGCAATACTTTCAACCTTTTCTATATATTCACCTTACTAGGTTTATGAACAATTTATGGTAATTTGCATTAAATATGATGGGACTAGAACTTACATTTTATGGATTCTTGTAACATTGGTTTTACAAGACAACATAAGGAAATAACACAAATGTCCCTTCCCAAGTACATGTACAAAACACATGTTCATGCTTCAGAGCAATATATTTAAGCTGTCAGGAGAATACCTGCCTCAGAAATGTTTTTTTAAACAATTAAAGTTATTATTCGCAGTACTAAAATCTTAATTTGGGAAGAAACCAACTGAAGTGCTGAAGCAAACCTGTAGTCCATCTAGCGTAATTATTGCTTCCAACAATACTCAAATCCTGATCTCACGAAGAAGAATCCAAAGTAGAAAACACTGTGCTAATCTGTCCCACTGGAAAAATTATTTCTAACTTCTAGTAGTTTGTCCTGAAGAAGAATGACTGACCTTTCTCTGACAGTTTTTTCACGACTCGTAGCTCAGTTAAATCTCATTTGAATTCCTCACAGCCTTTTCTCATTTGACTAACCTAAAAGCCTTTGGGTGTTTTGTGTAGGGAAGCATCTGTCCCATCATTCAGGATTGCTGTCAAATATATTGAACACACATTCTGCAGTAAAAACTTGTAGCACCATTAACCTCTTGTTATGATGGAAATAATTTATTTCAATATATTTTTTATCTTCTTAGCTGTTTGATTACCTAGGACACCAGTTCTACACATTGGTTGCCTAGTTTTGACATAATATCTCATAAGACTTTTTCAAAGTTTCTAAAGGTCTAAAGGAACATCAGGAATTTCGTTTCTACACCTGTATTTTTTTAGATAAAAGTCCAAGTAAAAGCTTTACAATAGAAAAATCTATATGTTACATTGTACACTGCTCCCTTTGCCCCAAAATGTGAAAAAAAAAAAAGGATAAAAGAAATCACATGGAGTTTAAAATAATTTCTGGCAATATCATAAATTCTCATAATCAATGCAAGTGACAGATGTTAATATGAACAATAAATCACTGCTAAGGAATATGATCCATAAAATATTTATGATTTATAAAAGCACATATTATTCTGCCTTCAGCAGCTTACACTACAGATTAGAATAAAGGTTCAGTTCTTCAGCAAAATACCGTGTGACATATACATACACAAACAAGTAAACAAAAATCAGGAAGTATTGTGAGTTCTGAATTAAAGATAGCACCAGAAAGTTACCTTCGCATCTGGGGAAATGATAGTTCCAATTTCTGTTAATTCCGTGTTGGCATGTGAGAACAGGCTGACCCCTCAAAACATACCCAGGATAGCATTCAAATGATACCGACTGCCCCACACTGTAATCTGAGTTGACTATATAGCCATTCAAAAAAGGAGGAGGATCAGGGCAGTTTTGTAACTCGTAAGCTGGAAGAGAACAGAAGTATTTTTTACTGCTTAGGCAGCTCTTATCACAGGAAGTAAAACAAATTCCGTAATACATTCCTTAACAGGTAAACACTGAAGTGTCAAACTCCAGTTAAAAAGTGATTAACACATAACAGGAAATAAATTATCATATTTTTTACTGCTTAGGCAGCTCTCATCACAGGAAGTAAAACAAATTCCGTAATACATTCCTTAACAGGTAAACACTGAAGTGTCAAACTCCAGTTAAAAACTGATTAACACATAACAGGAAATAAATTATCAATTAGGACCATCATGATCTTGATAAATGAAAAAAATAGCACTACAAACAAAACATAGAATTGAATGAATCGCCACCTACAACAGAAATTTATAATCAAAAAAACTTTTAGTGCAGGGCACGAAGATGGAGTGTTGTGGTTTAGTAATTTATGTTGAAGCTTCAGATTAGAACATTATATAAATTATTATTTATTTTTACATACACTTCTAGGTTCAGAGCTAATATCCAAGATCTAAGAAGTAGCAGTTTCAGAACAGAATAACATTTTTTAACCAAGATACACAGAATGAATTTATTTAATAAGTAAGATGTATTACTTCATGTCACTAAGTTTCATAATTTAATTTTCATGAACTTTATTTATATTCAGATTAAATTTGTTAAGTCTGAAATAGCTGCACACAGTAATACTAATAATTTACTAATAATTGACCAAATTTAATAGGTGGCCACTTTTCTGCTAAGATTCTCAAGATGGATAATTATCACAGAATTTTTTAAATACCTTTTCCCTATCCTGATATACAAGAAAAATGTAATTAAATCCAACTAAAAAATAGAAAAATATTTAGGATTTTTTCCATTATGCCTGAAATTAAATTATATTTTCTAAAAATGCATACCTATTGAATTACCATGGTCTCAATTTCCAAAATGTGAACAAAATTTAGATTTTATTAATATGCAAGTATATTTACACACTAAACATTTAATAAGAACTTGAAACAATTTCTTTTTCTGACAATGTTCATATACTCTTCATTTGTAGTGTCATCTACTAGGAATTGATATAACCACACTACAACAAAAAATGCAGTTTTGCAGCACTATGAGCATGACATAGAAAAACAAGCATTTCAAATTGAGGATACGCATATAAACTACTATGGTGCCTTAGATTTATTTGACTGGCAGTATTCCAGCTTGCTCATTACCTGCATCAATTAAATAGTACAATGACTTCGACAATAAATCAGCACACAACTGATAACAGAAATTGTTTCTTTTCACTTTTAAACTATATGGTAACTATTCTAGTAAGGTATAAAAAAGTAATCCATGTATTAAAATTTTATGAAATACAAGATTTTCACAATATGTTGCATTTTTAAACATAAATTAAGCTGTACAAAAACAATCTCCTGACCCAAAAAAAAAAAAATAGAATTAATGAAAGACTATAAAGTCACGGAGAATAAGAAAGACCTAGAAAAATTTACAAAGTAAAAGGTTCTTTCTAGGTATATGGCCATACAAAAAAAAATAAAAAAAAATTACTCATCATATTTAATGTTGGGGCTTATGTTTTTAAAGACCTTATTAATTCATACAAATAATGTGATAAAAATTCAGAAGGAGCTTTCATTAATAACGTTTACTAAGATACAAAGATGATTTAAAACAACATGTTTCTATATTGAAGCTGTATTTCCTTAGAATATTGAAATAATAAATAGTTCCACTGGAATCAAAAAAGAAAGTTTTATAAAAATGTTATGTAGAATCATTCATAAACAACTTCACACAGAGAAGTTGTAGAGAGCAAGTAACTGCAGTTTAAGAAATAATTACTGAGAAGGTGAATGCCTCACTTTCTGTAAGCATTCTATTTACAGTCATGAAATATTTCTCTCAGATTAAGAAAGTTCAAGAGCAGTAATACCAGTGTGCTTTATATTAACATGTGCCATTAAGCCCAAGCTCTAAAAATACAGCAAAAGATGAAGAACATATTCTTGAACAATGTATTATTTTTCAAAGCTATTCATTACAATATGGATGTATTCACCCTAGAAGTATATACTTTCTATTTTTTATTAGATTATTTAAGCAAGCTATTTCAACAAGATTAAGCTAAACATATAACTTAGGTGTTCTTAAGTGAATTAGAATTAAACTTGGCTAGGGATGTTAAGGATAACAGGAAGGGATTCTACAGGTACGTAGGAACTAAAAAACAGACCTGGGACAACGTAGGCCCCCTCAGGAAGCTCTAGGGAGAACTGGATACCATGGATTTGAAGAAAGCTGAGGTTCTGAATGACTTCCTTGCCTCGGTCTTCACTGGCAAAGGCTCTAAGTGCACTACCCAAGTCTTGGAAGGTAGACACAGGGACTGTGAGAATGAAGACCTTGGGCCCACTGTAGGAGAGGAATTGGTTCAAGACCATTTTAAAAATCTGAATGTGCACAAGTCCATGGAAGCTGATGTAATCCATCCGCAGGTCCTGAAGGAGCTGGTGAATGAAGTTGCTAAGCCGCTGGCCATCATAATTGAAAAATCATGGCAGTCAGGTGAAGTTCCCAACGACTGGAAAACGGGAAATATAACCCCCATTTTCAAGAAAGGGAAAATGGATGATCTGGGGAATTACAGACCAGTCAGTCTCCCCTCTGTGCCTGGCAAAATCTTGGAGAAGATTCTCCTGGAAAGCATGCTAACGAACATGAAAAACAACAAGGTGCTTGGTGACAGCAGGCATGGCTTCACTAAGGGGAAATCCTGCCTGACCAATTTGGTAGCCTTCTATGATGGGGCTACAGAACTGATGAACAGGTGTAGAGCAATTGATGTCATCTACCTGGACTTGTGCGAAGCGTTCAACACTGTCCCACAAGACAGTTATTTGATAAAAGTTCAGTTCCCATGTTCAAAAGAAGCTGCTCTCAGATTCGGCTCCCGGTGCTCCACTGGTGGACGGACCAGGATGGACACCAGAGCCAAGGAGAGAAAAAACAAAATAAAACAAAACCAAGCTTAATATGTTTAGAGTAACCTGGGGATGAATCCAAGACTTGGAGGAACAGATAGATCGGTTGAAACAAGAACTGCTAATTGAAAAAGCGAGAGGGGTAGTGCAACCACAAGCATTATGAGCCGTCACCTAAGCAGCATCAGGGTGGCAGATACAGAACCTATCTACTTCTCAAGAACTGATAACCTGGAAAAGGGGGTGTATTTGTGTCCTCCTGCCTACAGGTCCATGGCAACTGCCCGCAAAGTTTGTCAAGCCTTGCCATGAGCTGGACAGACAAATGGAGGGACCTGATGCCTCAGCTGCAGGAGCTGAACGTGAATACCCCGAGCAGAATGAGATAGAGGAAGAGAAAAAACAATGATTGCTAAACATTATTTGGAAGCAGCTGAAAAGTAACAGCTTGAATATGTGTGTTTGTAAAGTAGCTATTGTTAGAACCTTTGATTTTGTGTATGAAACCACCTGTATTTACTACCCAGTTACTGATAACAAACTACACCTTGTATTATATGGATGTCACTTGTAAAAGAAATGTTAGAGTATGAAAATTTGTAGTAGCTGCTAGAAAATTCTAAGGCAAAAGATAGAAATATTCTAATACAACAGTAGTGTTACAAAGCAGGTAATGGAACGATTTAAGACAGTGGGAGAATTCCACTGGTAAGAAATTTCTTTGGCTAGTCCCTTGCTGGCATCAGCATCTTCAACATGCTGCTGCACCCTGTAATAGTTACTCTGCTAATCTAAATCTGTGTGTGACTCTTAGCCATATTAAAGAGGCGCTCACCAGCGTAGTGAACCAAGCCTGGGTTGCTCAAAAACAAGGAGGGGGAATTGTGGAAGGATGGTTGCATGACAGAGGAAGACATGAACTCCTTGGAGTGAGCAACCCAGTCTTTAGGGTGTAAGGGAAAAGGCCAGGGCCTAGCCCTGGCTCTTGGCCTTTCTTGAACGCCTTTGGTTGAGGACAGTAAACACCTCTTGAGGAAGTGCCCCGGGGACTTTCCAGAAGTGCATCTTGCTTGAGCAATGTAAGCAATCCTGTGGACAGCTTGCCATCGCCAATCAGATGAGAGACCGTGGCGTGTGACAGCGGGCGATCACCAGTCAGAAGAGAGAACGTGGTGTGTGACAGCGGGCGATCACCAATCAGAAGAGAGACTGCGGCGTGTGATAGCTGTTGGGGACCAATGATAACTTTGCTTTAGGCGCGCGGCTTACTTTAAATCCTATATAAGCACTGTGTATGCAGACAATAAACGAGAACAATCATACTCATATTGAGGTTGCGTCGTTACTCCGGGCCCAACTCCCACTCCCACAGCTTGGGAGTGCTGGTCGATAAGAAAATGAACATGAGCTGGCAGTGTGCGCTCGCAGCCCAAAAAGCCAACCGTATCCTGGGCTACATCAAAAGGAGCGTGACCAGCAGGTCGAAGGAGGTGATCCTGCCCCTCTACTCTGCTCTTGTGAGACCTCACTTGGAGTATTGTGTGCAGTTCTGGTGTCCTCAACATAAAAAGGACATGGAACAAGTCCAGAGGAGGGCCACGAGAATGATCAGGGGACTAGAGCACCTCCCATATGAAGACAGGCTGAGAAAGTTGGGGCTGTTCAGCCTGGAGAAGAGAAGGCTGCGTGGAGACCTCACAGCAGCCTTCCAATATCTGAAGGAGCCCTACAAGAATGTTGGGGAGGGACTCTTCATTAAGGACTGTAGTTACAGGACAAAGGGTAACAGGTTAAAACTTAAACAGGGGAAGTTTAGATTGGATATAAGGAGGAAATTCTTTCCTGTTAGGGTGGTGAGGCGCTGGAATGGGTTGCCCAGAGAGGTGTGAATGCTCCATCCCTGGCAGTTTTCAAGACCAGGTTGGACGAACCCTTGGGGGACAGGGTTTAGTGTGAAATGTCCCTGCCCATGGCAGGGGGGTTGGAACTAAATGATCTTAAGGTCCTTTCCAACCCTAACCATTCTATGATTCTACGATTATTTAAAATGAAGTTTGTACTTAATTGCTTCACTTAAATATAGCTAACATGATGAGATTTTTTAAAAATCATTGCTGATTGCAGTCATGCTACAAAATAAATAGATTTATTTTAAAAAGGCATTTTTATTTCCCCTCCTGTGTTCAGTGAATCCAGATACCCATGGCTGTAACAGTGCAAAGCTGGAAGAGATGTTGAGGAACCAGAAATACCTGAAATCCTCCTCACGTCAGACTCCCCTTTTCTCAAATAACACAAAAAAAAATAGAAAAAAAGAATATCAAAACTTAAAAGTCAGAATTAATAGCTAATGGAAAGGAAATAAAAAAGCTTTATTCTACCTTAATTATGGTCCATTAAAATTTTCTGCTGAATCTACTAATGGCTCATTAATTTTTAATGCTATTATTAGTACTGTCATCATTATTCATACAGTACTACTACAGATAATATTATTATCAACATCTTTATACAAAATAGAGTACTAGAAAGATTATCTAATAGTTCAGGACATTAATATTAATATATTAAATAATATTAAAAAGCTACCTAGCAAATTATATTAAAAATACAATAGAAGATCATTCTGGAGGACCAGAGAATCTCAGAGTCATTTGACAAGGTGCAGCACTACCTTCCCCAATAGTTACAGTGACAGTGTTTTGCAATAACAACAGTAAGAACTGGAACTTTAAAACTTTGATTACACAACATTTTGAGGAGATGAATAGGCATGAAAAATATCCTTCCTCATTGGTTAATATTTTGCAACACGGTATACATAGGTTACATTTTAAATATATTTAATATGTTCTCAGATTTCTTAAGCTAATCTTAAAAAATTAATTGAAGAAAAAAAATATCTCACTTATCTACATGTGAATAAAACACAAGAATAACTGAGTTGCGATAGGAAATCCCAAAAGAACATCAACATCTCTCTGCCCCCTTAATTTGCACAACATTCCTTAAAGTCCCCTGGATCGTTCATGGAAAAAAAACACCCAAACCAACCCAAACTTCTAGCTACTGTTTATTCAGAGATGCATATGCTTTTCTCCAGGGTTCTGGTACTTTTTTTTAGTAAGAACAGGGTACTTTTTTTTAGTAAGAACATAACCTCTGCCTTAAGTAGATTACTGTAAGTTTGAAGGTCAGTCAGTTAGGGGTGAAAGTACTTGCTTTCACAGAGCAGAGCACAGGCTGGTTTGGGGGGGTTTGTTGTGTATGGGGTTTTTTTTAAGTGTAAAATGTGAAGATACTCTCTTTATGTGACTTCTGATATAAATCCTATAGATGACTCGTAAATTATTGGCGTAACTCTAAGTCAGGTGCTCCATCTGACTGTGATACCATGATTTACAGGCCACTCAGGAAATACGCTTTACAGTTTTAATATAAATATTATTTATACATGTGGGGTTTTGATACACACAGCGACTATACCTGATTTAAAAGAGCAATTTATTGTTCAGTCACCACTATCAAATATTATCCACAAATCCTGATGTCATACCTCAAAAAGAAAGTTGTTTTTATGAGTGTCATGCCCAAAGCCTTGTTTGGTACAGAGCTTTAAAAAATGATATACTGCTTCACAGCAGAAAAAAAACAACCAACACCCTCTAGTGAGAGGCTTTCAGCCCAATGTAAAGGAAATCTGAGAAAAACATTTAATTCCAATGCCAGCAGCAGTCAAATACTTGAATTTTAAAATTATCTTATACTGACATTTGGCATTTCTTCAGGTAGTATATTTTCCACTATTAAGAAGGTAAATCACAAAAGTAATGTAATTGATCACCCACTATCCTGTTTTAAATTCACATGTATTTTCCTTCTTATATTAACACTAGGGTGACATTGCCTTTACAAGTGCCATGCACATCTATAACACTTCAACACAGAAATAATTCCTTTACAGAAGAATTGCATTAGCAGAGAGTTGAACACACAAATACTTGTATGTTAGGAAAACTCACAATTAAGGTTGCTTATACCTTTCATTTAGTCTTACTTCACATTCCTTCAGTATCATGCTGTGTATGATGAATGTGTGTAACTGTAGACTCAAGAACAAATTACACTTCTCAGACCAGACTAGACTAGCATGGGTTCATCCTTTTCTGCTGAGCAGCTTTCCAGCCTCTCCTCCCCAAGTGTGTAACATTGCAGGTGGTTGTTGTGGCTCAAATGCAGGACCTGGTACATTGCCTCATTGAACTTCTTACCACTGGCCACATCTCACTGATTGAGCCTGTTCAGATCCCTCTGCAGAGCCTTGCTATCCTTCAGCAGATCAACTCTCCCACCCAACTTGGTGTCGTCTGCAGATTTACTGAGGGTGCACTCAATCCCCTCATCCAGATCATCAATGAAGATATTAAACAATACTGGCCCTAACACCAAGCCCTGAGGGACACCACCAGTGGATGGTCACCAACTAAAAGTGATGCCATTTACCCCCAGTTTTTGGGCTCAGCCATCCAGCCAGTTTCCAACCCAACAAAGAATACACCTATCCAGGCCACGAGCAGCCAGTTTGTCTAGAACACTGTGGGAGAGAGTGTCAACTTGTACTAAATACACAATGTTCACAGCCCTTCCCTCATCAACCAGGTGAGTCACCTTATTGTAGAAGGAGATCAGGTTGGCCAAGCAGTACCTGCCCTTCATGAACCCATGATGACTGGGCTTGATCCTCCCATTTTCCTACACTTGCTTTATGGTCACACTTAGGATCATCTGCTCCATGACATTCCCCAGCACTGAGGTCAGCCTGACAGACCTGTACTTTCCTACATCCTTCCTGCCCTTTTTGTAGAAAGGCGTCATGTTGGCCAACCTCCAATCCTCTGGGACCTGTCCACTAAGCCAGGACTGCTAATTAATTGTGAAGAGTGGCTTGGCATGCTCCTCTGCTAGCTCCTTCAGCACCTCTGGGAGTAACCCATCCAGCCCTATAGACTTGTGCATGTCTAAGTGGAGCAGGAAGTTGCTAACTATTTCTTCCTGAATTACAGGGACTTCAATCAGCTCCCCATCTCTGCTATGCAATTCAGGGAACTGGGTACCCTGAGGATGTCTGGTGTGACTATTAAAGATTGAGGCAAAAGCAGCATTAAGTACCTCAGCCTTTTCCTCGTCCTCAGTCACTAGATTTCTCCCAGTAGAGGATGGAAACTCTCCTTGGTCCTCCTGTTATTGCCAATATATTTGTAAAGTACTTTTTACTATCTTTTCTGGCAGTGGACAGTTTTAGTTCCATCTGTGCCTTCACCTTTCTAACTTTTTCCCTATATAACTTAACATCATTGTACTTTTCATGGGGTGATAGTCCCTTCTTTCACAAATGATAAATTCTCTTTTTTTTTTCCTGAGTTCAAGCAGTAGATCCCTGTTCAGCCAGGCTGGTCTTCCCCAGCTGTTTGATTTTTGGAACATAGTAACCACCTGCTCCTGCACCTTAAGGATTTCATTCTTGAAGAGTGTCCAGCCTTCCCGGACCCTTTAGTTCTTCAATGTTTCCCAAGGAATTCTGCTAACCAGCATTCTAAACAGGCCATAGTCAGCTCTCCAGAAATCTAAGGTGAAGGTTTTGTTGACCTTCCTGACTTCTCCAAAGACTGAAAATTCAATCATTTTGTGATTTCTTTGCCCATGACAACCTCCAACCATCACATCACCCACCAGTCCTTCTCTGTTTGCAAACACCAAATCTAGACAGGCATCTCTCCTAGTTGGCTCACTAACCAGCTGGGTTAGGCAGTTATCTTCCACATCCTCCAAGAACATCATTGTTTCTTCTCTGCTCTACTCTACTGCCAGCAGACATTTGGCAAGCTGAAGTCCCCCACACGAACATGGGCAAGCGATCCTGAAATTTCTCCCAGTTGTTTGAAAAACACTTTATCTGTAGCTTCATCCTGTCTAGGTGATCTATAAGAGATTCCTACCAGGATATCAACTTGGTTGGCCTTCCCCCTGATCTTCACCCACAAACATTCACCCTTCCCACTCACAACACTAGTTCAAGGCAGTTGATGCACTCCCTGACATACAATGCAACCTCCACTACCTCTTTTTCCTTGCCTTTCCCTTCTGAAGAGCCTGTAGTGATCCACTGCAGCACTCCAATGATGTGAATTGTTCCACCATGTTTCTTTGATGGCGATTATGCCATGACTTCTCTTTTCACTAAAGGCCTTGATAAAAATTCTCTCTCCACCTTTCAAACAAATTGTACAATACCAGGTTGGAAGGGGACTCGAGGACCATCTATCTTTCTTGGCAAAGCACAGTCTAGACAAGACCCTGTCCAACTGAACCTTGAAAATGTCCAATATTGGAGAGTCCACCACATTCCAACAGTTTTGGAATCAGGGAGATTATTCCAACAGTTGATTGCTCTCAATGTGAAAAATTTTCAAGAGAAGAGTCTAGACTAGATTTTTGGCAAAAGCTAGAAAAGATATCCTTCAAAAGAATGCATCTAATGAAGCTGTACTTAAACTTAATCCTAAAGTGATAAATTTCCACATTTCAGCTTTTGTACATATAACGAAGGATTTGTCAAGCTACCAACCTTTATTTGTCGGGTTTTGGAGAACACCTGGCCTGATAACATATGCTATACTTTCTCACAAGACCTTTTCAAGAACTGACACAGAAGCTCTATCATAATTGTCTTTTTGCTGAATAAAGGTCATCAGATTTAACATGTTTAAATCACGTTGTGTATGTGCATGAGTGTGCCTGTGGGAGAAAGGGAGTGCAATTAGAATGTTTTTCTGTTTTCTAGAACATGTTGCTCTCCAAGTATGACAGGTTAAGATTCTTACCTCATACTCAGCTGCACACTACACTGAAATTCAGAACAGATGGAACATGCTTTTAGAGTTCCAGTAATGGGATTCCCCCAGTAATGGAAGTCAGTAGGGCTTCTTTGAGGGAAGCAGATAAAATAGTACAAACAAAACATTTTATCTGCTTCCCTCAAAGAAGCCCTAGTCCTAAAGGGAAAGCTATGTGGAAAAACGATGTTCCAGAAATACTAAGTTTGTTGTAACAGTAAACAATATAGCCAGGGATTAAAAACCACAAATATGTCTTAACAGCCATTAGAACTAACTGTATTCTTCTGTGCACTAAATCATGTTATGAATCTCTCAGAGTCCATAAACACTATTTATTTATTCTGACTAGCATATATTTTGAGTCATTACAGCTGTATGCAGAGTATCCTGAGTCTGTAATTAGCTAACTTGGCTTGTCAATCAAACTTGTGTGACTATTCTTCTTTCCCTCCGGCCTAGTGCGCATAGTCTGTTTACATCTCAGATACTGAGATTCAACAGATGTGACTGTCTCAAAACCTCAAGATCACCAGTCAAATGCAGTTTAGAAATGTTTGTCTAAGTACTTCTGGTTGCTTCCTGCCTCTACTGCTTTTCGTAAATAGCAAAAACACAGCAGTGAGAACAAAAGCAATCCCTTCTCAATGCCTTTTCTGTTTGTTTGTTTTTAATTAAAGAGTACAATTACAGTATTTATTTCAACAATAGAAAAATTTTAATTAAAATTAATGTTGTTATTTAAAAAATCAGGCACTTCTAAAGTCCTCTAATTCTCTTACAAATAAATAATAGTATTATCTAATTAAATTTATCTTGTTTCAGATAGTTCAACAGGTAACTGGCATTAATTTCCTTCTTGCCACAGATGAAATTAAAGGTTTTTCCAATACACACAAATCCAGCAACTCAGTCTGATCATAACTGAATACATGCCATTACTCACATATTGCAATTGGAAGGCTGAAGTGATAAGAAAACATGAAAACATCAGAGCATAAAACAACAAGCAGCTGGCCAGCAACAGTACTGAGAACTGTAGGGTTCTGCTAAGGAGACAAAACTTTTTCCTGCATTCAGAAATACGCATTGCCTAGAATTTAGGTTATATATTCAAATGCTGTGTTATAAGAATTCTCAGGGTAATGCTTTAGAATCAGCACTAGCTGCTTGCAAGCATGGGAAGCAAATATTTCCCTTTTCTCAGTGTGCATACATTTTTCTTCCTCCCCAAAATAATGTGCCCAGAGTACAATCCCAGGCTATATTAAGCCTCAGTCTTGTGAGTAGTTCTCTGCCTTCAGCAAGTCAGTAGAAAAACTGAGAAAAAGCTTTATTAATTCTATCATTCACTATACAATATTCATATTGTTTGCTTTCCCCTGAGATGAGGGGTTACTCAAAAAGCCTTATCCTTCATAAAATGCTAAGAACCCTAGAAAACTTAACTTTTTATGATATGGAAGTTTGCCTGAATAAACATACCTATTAACAACCTCTCTTCAGCTTTAGGCTGGTATTTTTATAAAAAGGCATCTGCCTTGCAAAGAAAGTGTGCTACCTTAATGCCATGATTTGTATTCTAGCTAGTATTGAAAAAAGCAGTCCTTGATCTGAACCAAGTTTAGCAACATTCAGTAAAAGGACAGATTTAATCCTAAATCCATTTTAATGTAAATTTAATGGATTAAGCCATGCAGTTGTGTGGGCACTTCCTTATATAGACTCATAGAATAGTTAGGGTTGGAAAGGACCTAAAGATCATTTAGTTCCAACCCCCCTGCCATGGGCAGGGACACCTCACACTAAACCATGCCACCCAAGGCTTTGTTCAACCTGGCCTTGAACACCTCCAGGGATAGAGCATTCACAACTTCCTTGGGCAACCCATTCCAGTGCCTTATCACCCTTACATCCAATTTAAACTTCCCCTGTTTAAGTTTTAACCTGTTACCCTTTGTCCTGTAACTACAGTCCTTAATGAAGAGTCCCTCCCCAGCATTCTTGTAGGGCTCCTTCAGATACTGGAAGGCTGCTATGAGGTCTCCACACAACCTTCTCTTCTCCACGCTGTTCAGCCCCAACTTTCTCAGACTATTTTCATATGGGAGGTGCTCCAGTCCCCTAATCATCCCCGTGGCCCTCCCTGGACTTGTTCCAACAGTTCCATGTCCTTTTTATGTTGAGGACACCAGAACTGCACACAATACTCCAGGTGAGGTCTCATGAGAGCAGGATAGAGGGGGAAGATCACCTCCTGGTCATGCTCCTTCTGATGCAGCCCAGGATACAGTTGGTTTCTGTGCTGTGAGCGCACACTGCCAGCTCATGTTAAGTTTCTCATCAACCAACACCCCTAATTCCTTCTCTGCAGAGCTGCTATGAATCTCTTCTCTGCCCAACCTGTAGCTGTGCCTGGGATTGCTTCGATCCAGGTGTAGGACCTTGCACTTGTTATGGTTAAACTTCATGAGGTTGGCATCAGCCCACCTCACAAGTGTGTCAAGGTCCCTCTGGATGGCATTCCTCCCAGCGTATCAGCTGAACCACACAGCTTGATTTCATCGGCAGACTTGCTGAGGGCACACTCAATCCATTGTCCATGTCATCGACAAAGATGTTGAACAAGACCGGTCCCAATACGTTGTCCCTAATCTGTCTTTTATTCACAAAGTGCCTATAGAATCTCTTCCACATCCCTAGCCAAGTTTAATTCTAACTGGGCCTTAGCTTTCCTAACGTGGTTCCTAGCTTGCTGGAGAACATCCATCTATTCTTCCCAGGCCTCCTGTCCTTGCTTTTATAAGCCCTTTTTTCCCCTCTAAGTTTCATCAGCAACTCCTTATTCATCCAAGAAGGTCTCTTGGGCCTCCTGCTGCACTTCCTTCTAGTTGGAATGCAACACTCCTGAGCTTGTAGCAGGTGATATGCAACACATTCAGTAAGAAACTAGAATGAGTTTGGTGTGTGAGCGCAACTATGGACTCTTTTTGCCTGCTCAATTTTTTTTAAGGTTACATCGAATTAATTTCATTGTTAGAAACAATGCTTTTTATTTATAGAACTTTTTTCCCAATTACAGCACATTAGGGCATGCTAAAATGCGAACCATTACAAGCAGACTGAAAAAGTATCAAATATATAAAGTTGTCAGGTTCTCAGATCTGTCTGCTTTGTTTTACAAATTCATTCCTATAGAAATGGCAGAAGTGGTCAAAATCAAAAGAACTGTCAAAACTCGTTTTTTAAAACATTTAACATAAATTTGTTTTCTTTGCAGAATTATTTTGTGTATGCTACATCTACTTGCACTAGTATACACCCTCCAGTTTTACATACAATCTTTACTTATTCCTGATGATTATTCTTTTCCTTTTATTTCAGATACCTATTTCAGATGCCCTGAGAGATTAGGTATTTTTGAAATATGCCTCTTGGAAATCAGATAAGCTATTACTGATAGCCTTCAAAAGACTGGGTTTTTTTTGGTGTAGCAACTGTTAGGTTTACCTGGCCAGGAGCATGGATGAATTCAGTAACTTGCTTTGTCAGCAAGTGAACAAACAAAGGCTGTTTGGGGTCTTTTTAATGTATATTGCCATATATCTACATAATATTGATACAGTTTCTGTTTACCAATACCTGGGCACTACATTCATATAAGCAGACACAAAAATGATTCAGCCTTTTCTGCATTACCTTACTTTATTTGCATTTCAAAGCCCTTGTAACAAAATATAGAAGTTTTATGTCAGGGTAAAATGTGATTAGGCTTTATGCATTTATGCACTTGACACTGCAAGACTTCAGAGAACTCAGATATGTCTGGACTTACCTTGTCCTGAGGTGGTCTTAGTCCATTTTAACAATTGCTAGCAGGCAAGTGACTACTATCTAACATGATTTAGGTTATGCTCTGCAACTACAATGTATGCTAAAGGCCTGTCAAGCCCTGGAAGTCACTGCTTAACTGTCAATAGACTTTTATAGTAACTGAAGCTAGGGAAAACAACTTTGGCTGGGAACCAGCAAGAAAGAAGATGACTGTGGTAAGAAAAATGTAAAAATAAATAACTGAAGTGGAACTCAAGACTGAAAAACAAAAAATACCTATCATGAACATCATATGTTTCCCAGCAAAGAGCCTGTGATGCTGATGGCTGCCTCTCCAGTTATACATGAAAAAGACAGAAGCTGGTGATGTTAGTCTCCATAGGAGCACCAGGAAGGTGAATAAATTACAGAAAAAAATGAGGTAGACTGGAGGAAGGTAACAATTTTCACTACATCGCTTATGATTTTGTTCTGTGTGAACTGACTTGGACAATTTTACTGACTAAAAAGAAAATCTCAGTATTCTATATATGATATGCTTTCTTTTACCCATAGAAGATTTTGCATGAGACGCCCATGCCAACTTCTCATATTTTATCCCCCTCACACATTTGTATCACATGAATAGCAGTTAGGCAATACACAGTGTGTATTAAAATGAGTTGTGACAAGGAATATTCCAACTGGGTAACCAACAAGCCAAACCGCATTAGTATCTGTGGACCAATGTCGTTCCTTTCCTCTCAATAGGGCACCATTTCAGGACTCTCTCATCCATGTTACTAATATTACTTTCCATATATATTTCTAGGAACTGTGAAGTTTGACAGAAATTTGCCAATGCTTTCAAAATTGTATAACAGAAGTATGACAGTCAGACATCTCAACAGCCTAAGTCCTGTCATCCAAGCAAATCAGGCTAAGATTGATTTGACATATGACTTACTGAAAGGCAAACAAAATTTCTAACAGAGAACAAAGGAGAGGAAAAAATAAACAAGACGGTGAATATTAGCAGTATTGTCCAGTAACAGTACACCTTAATGGGATGGAAAGGGCTATCAACTTTGCGACCTTTGGCAAAGGACATCACTTTAGCCCCAGGTTTTTATGTCAGTAAAATAAAGACTGCAATTCAACACAATTTCAGTTGAAAAAATGTTCAACACATGGATTAAACAAATTTAAAAATGCTATTTCCTGTATGTGCAACATTTTTAAAAATTATTTTTTTTATTTTCCTATTTAACCACAAAGTTCATGTGATGGTTCCTACTTACCTTGGTATGTCAACTTAAATCCTTGCCTGTTTTCTGAGTGGTCACTGTAAAAATGGACAAGTGTTTCATGAGTAGTACTAAGCAAGGGTGATGGAAGTTCCATACCACTAAACTGTCCAATCATAGAGCTGGTATGGTAAGGCCCATTCTGAATTTCAAGGAAATCGTGATTTGCTTCAGTAGAGAAATTCAGGAATTGAATGTGTGCACCTGCAGCATTGAGAAGGAAAGGAAAATTCAGATCGTTTAAGGTCCCTTCCAACACAAACCAGTCTATGATTCCACGTTACTTAAAGCGAGAACATGCAAATTAAAAATAAAAAAAAAGTTATAGGCACTGTATTTATACTTTAGTCACCATTCAAAGTGGGATGCTTAAATTAATAAAATAGCCACCAAATATTGCAAGAGTTGGAGCTTCTAATTTTTTGGTACCCAATAAATATCAGAACTACCCTTGAAGGGACCAATTAAAGGACATCACAAAGTCAACAAACAGATATTTATCAGGTCTGTAAACCAGCCAACAGAAACACTCAAGGGAGGCACACATCACAAATCCTGCTGTGTCATGGCATGGTCACTACTCAAGAGCATTATGCAGCTGGGCCAGGTCTCTTACAGAAGCTCAGGATCAGTGCAGCACCCAGGAAGGTCACTAACAGAGTGAACTTTCAGAGACAGAAGTTCACATACCTAACTTAAACAGGGGAAGTTTATATCTGATATAAGGAGGGAGTTCTTTACTGTAAGAGTTTACTGTGGGTTTTGCCCAGGGAAGTTGTGAATGTTCCACCCCTGGCAGTGTTCAAGGCCAGGTTGGACAGAGCCCTGGGTGATATGGTTTAGTGTGAGGTGTCCCTGCCATGGCAGGGGGGTTGGAACTGGATGATCTTAGGGTCTTTTCCAACCCTAACTATTCTATGGTTCTATTTAATCCACCTTGTTTTTCTTGACCCATGTCACCCATATTTGCCTCCTCTTCCCTCCAGCTTGGACCACTGTGTCTTTAGAGCCATTCTGCTCTGCATGCAGTTCTATAAAATGCACTGAACTCCAGGCTGGTGACAGGTATTTTACTCACGGTCACTGACCACAAACCCTCTCTGGAAGTCAGGCGGCTGAACTAGGCCATTCTTACAAAATGAAAGGGAGAGAGACTCCCAAAATGTTGAACAGTTGGAAGTGTAAGCCTAATCTCATGAGAAGAGCTGCTCTACAGCTTATTTGCCTCTGTGGTTTGATATCCCTTGTGTATAAGGGACTTTTTTCTTTCCTTTTTTTTTTTCCCTTTACAGTAGAAACTAAAAAAAATACCAAATAAAGTAGTTGTTATAGAGCACTCATGAGAATAGTGGATAGACTCTAGTTCCTTCTCTGACCTATGCAGAGTGCAAGATATAAAAACAAGTATTTCAGATGCTGAAAAAGAAAACTTATTCCAACGTTATAAATAAGTGACGCATACACAGAACATATTGAAGTCTCAGTAACAGCCATCTCTTGTATGATGTTATCATCTTGTATGATTTATATGTGAGTCTGACTTGAGAGAAGTCGCTCATTTTACAATGCTCTCGGGATTTAAGATGAAGTAGGACACCAAGCAGCTTGGAAACATCTTGACTTCAGTATCAGCACTTAGTGATTCTCACCAGTATCAGCATTTAGTGTGTATGCTGGATATAAGCAGCATAGAAATTCTAAAGAATTAAGCAGCCATTTAATATAATACTTAAGTTACTAAAGTGACAAGCAGATCATTGTAACTGACATATTTATATAGACCCCCAAATCGGTGTTTAGGTATTTAAGCAATAGTCTCTGTAATTAAGAAATAGTCTCTGATGAGCACAGAGTATCTTTAAAATTGAATCATCCATACTTATTTACCGAGAAGGAATTTATACAACTAGTTGTAAATATCCAGTATAGAAAAAAATTGCATTCTGAAAGCAAAAACTAGATTTATCGGTTACTTAGAAAAATGTAAATGTCTAAAATAACCACATTTTAAACACAAAGATGTATTTTTCCTAAAGGTTTTTCAAAGACATTAACTTCTATTAGAAGACTGTCCTATGTTCATCAGTAGCAGTAATTTTTCTCAGTCTTAGTAGCTGGTGCAGTGCTGTGGTTTTGACTTTTAGTCTGGGAACAACGCTGATAACACCAATGTTTTTAGTTGCTGCTAAGTAATGTTTACTCTGACCAAGGACCTTCTGAGTCTCATTCTCTGCCAGGGAGGAGGGGAAGCTGGGAGGAAGCAAAGACAGGACACCTGGCCCAAACTAGACAAAGGGTATTCCATGCCACAGCATGCCATGCCCAGTATATGAACTGGGGTGAGTTACCTGGCAGGGCTAGATCACTGCTCAGTGTTGAGCTGGGTATCACTCGGTGAGTGGTGAGCAGTTGTATTCTCTGCCCTTGTTATTTCCCTTATCATTATTATTATTGGTGGTAGCAGCAGTGGTTTGTGTTATACCTTAGTTACTAAACTGCTCTTATCTCAACCCGTGGGAGGTAAATTCTTTTGATTCTCCTTCCCATCCCTCCAGGAGGGAGGGTAGGAAGCTGGGGCAGGGGGGGAGTGAGCAAGCGGCTGTGTGGTTCTCATTGCCGGCTAGGCTTAAACCATAACATGAATGCAAATGGAAAGCATGGAAAAGAAATTCATTTATAGAGACAGGTACAGTGAATTTCATAATGACCTTTTAAAATTATTTTTCTTATTTGACTATTAGCATTGAATTCACAGTACAGGGCATACTGTTTCAAGAAAACTTATTCCTTTCTTATTTCCCATAATGATAGAAGACTGTGCTTTATATTTGCACTAATAGATCCTTTGTCATCCATTACTACCTTATCAACCTAATTCCTATTTAATTGTAAAGGTATTCTGTATGACAATATTTTTAATGAAAACCTAGAAAGTTTCTAAGTTGGAAAATGTTACCTGGGACTTGAAATACACTTTTAGAATGTTTTAACCAAATCCATAGTGCTAGAAATAAGGTTTTATCCATTTTCATAGAATGTAAGAAATAAAAGTTGCTTGGGGAACAATGTAAGGCCATTAAACAGAAGACCAGTCATTAATTTAGAAGTTACATTATCTTCATCTGACATCTTGAAGCAGCAGATTTCATTTGCTCTGAAATAAGTTTCTGAAACTGGCTGAGTTTTACAAACAACAAGTTGCTTTTACAAAGATGTATTTTTAAATTGGCAACCATTTTTAAATTAATTCACTGGATAAAATCTATTTCATAGTGGAATTTAGAATATTCTTATATATAGTTAAATCTGGTGATTATAAATAATTGTTTCTTAAATACTTACCATATCCAATAGGCAATAAAATTTTCCATGTACAATCTAAGTTACTAGGGTAATTTCCAGGAAAACCTGGGCTTAGGATCACACCACCCATGCTTGTAAGTGTTCCACCACATTTAGCTATTAAAAATAAAAAGAAAGTCACTGTATCTTTCAATAATATTATTTCTTAATATACAATGAATTGAAAAATGGATTTTCCATTTTACCCCCATACCCCTAAACAGTGAATTTATCACAGTCAAGACATTCTTCATAAAGAATTAAAAAAAAAATAAAACCAGTTTGCTTCCTATCTGTATGTTTTTCTTCAGCCAGTCCATGTGTTTGGAGATTGAAAAGGCATCAGCATCATTTTGGATGGCATAAAGCTAAATTATAAATAAATGAAGCAACTTGCAAAAAAATGGCTGAGTTTACACTTTCACTAGGACAATAATATGGATGAAGAGCAATATCAAGAAAACAAATTAAGAACTTGTAATTTATATCTATTATTTGAGGAATCATTCCGTAAAAGTCCACAAGTTTTCATGTCAAGTATTACAGGAATGCATGACCTGCAATACTTTGATACTGTGCGTTATGATAATTGTACCGAAAAACTTAACCTCCTGGTCAGACCACACAAGAAATTGAATCAAGAAAGGAAGAACTGTGCTAAAAAGCTTAGACATCAGTCTTGAACTTCTCAAATATCTCTACCTCCCTCCAGTGCTAAATACATTATTTAGTGAAAACAACAGACTTTGGCTTACATTTCTAGAAAAATCAACATTTTAAAGGTGGGGGCGGGGGGAAGGGAGGAATCATATTTTAAGGGCTTGTATCTTTTCTTGGGGTTATTTTAGCTTCCAGGATAGCAACCTTTCATGAGCTAAAGAGGAAAAAAAAAATAACCCCCCCCCCCAAACTAAACAAAACCAACAATCCCCGCCCCAAATAAAACAAAACAAACACCAAACCAACAACCAAAACAAACCAACTAAAAAAGAAAACAAAACACCAAAAACCCAAAGCGTAGTTTTTGAATAGGACCTATACTTAATATACAAAGTAACACATAAGATTAGCCCAAGCCCCATGACAGCCAAATCCCAAAATACACCTTCCTGAATAAATTTTCCATTTCTAAAACTGATTTGAAGGAACTGCACTGCTTTCATATTAATCAGAAATGACTGCTTCTGTAGAAGTTGACAAAATAATGTAATATATAGGCCCAACTTCACAAGGAATCTTTAAAACCATTTCACATTAAATTGTTTAGTATCATCCCAATCTTTTACACTTCTCTTATATATGAAGCTAAAAGGCACAGCTTTTGCTGACTGAATACTGAAATTAAAAGCGTTTGGTCAAGAATATATTTCAAAGCTGAATTGATAAAATCTTACTATGGATCTGTGCTTCTTTCCCCTCCATTTCTGCTTTTTCTTGAAATGTGCATGGAAAAGACACCAGAAACTTAACTCTCTTAAACTTTGTTTAACCAAGAAACAATGCAACAGAGCAAGATTATTTTCAACATAGGGAAAACTAACATCTGCTGAGTAAGTTCTTGGTATGCTTGAAATATTTTATAGCTTTGCTTTTTTACTTGGCATCATTTAATAGCTTTCTCAGATGAAAAGAGACAGCCTTTTCTGGTTCCCTTTAGCTCTTTCATTCCATAACCCCTGAAGGTTTGGCTTCAGAGCTTGCCTCTACTGCAGACAGACTGCCTGCTTCTTTGAGAAGTTTCCTAAGCTCCCTGCATGACCTGGCTTGTTCTTGAGAAGTTTCTCTAAGCTGAACATGCTACAAAAGGGATGTGTTAACTTCCTCTCCCTTCTGAAGAAGATTCAGCCTGAATCAAAGCAAAGTATTCAAGACAAGCTAAACAGTCCTGGGCTTCATCAAAAGGAGTGTGACCAGCAGGTCGAAGGAGGTGATCCTGCCCCTTTATTCTGCTCTTGTGAGACCTCACTTGGAGTATTGTGTGCAGTTCTGGTGTTGGAACAAGTCCAGAGGAGGGCCACAAGAATGATCAGGGGACTGGAGCACCTCTCATATGAAGATAGGCTGAGGAAGTTGGTACTGTTCAGGCTGGAGAAGAGAAGGCTGCGTGGAGACCTCATAGCAGCCTTCCAGTATCTGAAGGGGGCATATAGGGATGCTGGGGATGGACTCTTCATTAGGGACTGTAGTGGTAGGACAAGGGGCAATGGGTTAAAACTTAAACAGGGGAAGTTTAGATTGGATATAAGGAAGAAGTTTTTTACTGTAAGGGTGGTGAAGCACTGGAATGGGTTGCCCAGGGAGGTTGTGAATGCTCCAACCCTGGAGGTGTTCAAGGCCAGGTTGGACGAGGCCTTGGGCAATATGGTTTAGAGCGAGGTGTCCCTGCCCATGGCAGGGGGGTTGGAACTTGATGATCTTAAGGTCCTTTCCAACCCTAACTATTCTATGATTCTATTCTATGATTCTATGATTCCTCCTTTCCCCACTGACAGTATTTCTTTAAATAGCATATACACTATATATAAATTAAAAAACACACCTGTATTTAACAGATGGAAATGGAAACCCAAAGAAGTTTTGAATTAAACAGAATTAAGTGAAGGAACAATAAGCATGACAAAGCCAGGAGTTTATCCTGAGTGATGGTCAGACACTGAAAATAGCAAATATCCATACCAATGCAGAGAGGAGATGGATAGTTCCAGCGTCGCACTGTTCCTGGCATACAAGAAATATGAGAACGACCCTGTTTGGATAGGGCAAAATATTAGATTACAGATACTCATTATGGGACTTTTCATGAAGGCAGAGCTACAGAGGACCTCCTGGATTGTCTTATCTGTGTTTTTTTCTTTTATCAACCAAGTGCATTATAATTACTTTTTTGAATTTGTTAAACTATTTTCAAATACTTATTTTTCTACTGGATAGATGTTTTAAACCACTCTTCCTCTGATAACTTGAAAACCTCTCGATGTTTTTGACTAACTTTAAGTCTGGTTACAAGACAGAAGCAGCTGACTACGTGCATTCATAATACGGTCATTCATATGGACTACATGCTCTCTATTTCAGTTCCAGGGTTCTCACCCTAGTTCATTTTCAGGCTGCAATCTGGATCGAATCAGCTATTACTCTGAGTGAGCAGCACACACAAAGAGAGGAATTTTTTTCCACATCTGCTTGCTACAGATGGTGTGGATGTGGACCATATCAAGACAGTCATCCACAGTTACCAGCAGGTCTTGACTCTCACATGGCCTCACAACATGACTCACTGCATACATGCAGCATCTAGGCAGACAGCTATAAAAGTACACATACTTCTTTATTAAGCTGTCATGTTCAATTTATGCTGCCTATTTTTAAGAAACATCACAAGAACAAGAAAAATGACACTGTAACCTACAAAGTCTATTTCCACATACTTTAGGGTGGCTGTCCAGAACCAACTGCAAAATGCTCCCAGCTTTCCTTGCACCGATACAGTTAAAACTGATGACATTAGCACAAACAAGTCTTTTTTTTTTTTTTAATCAATTCTGTCCCCTGAGGAGCTCAGGTTATGCATTCTGCTGTTGGAATGGTAAAACTGAATAAAGTGTCAGGAGTGAAAGAACCCGATACAAAGATTGAGGCATGGGTCTGAGGGCAAGGTTTAGTTTCTCTTTCAGTAATTTGGATATACAAAGCTGGGTATGTCATTTATCATATCTTCTTTATTTTTATCAAGTGTATTAAGAATCTAATATTTAGTATGGTAGTACATTTTATTAATATAATATGAAGAATTATTTAAATATTACTTGTCCACAGCAATCAAATGCTCATTTAGAAAAAAAAAAAAGAAGTAATCTGCAGTAAAGGAAAATCCATTTAATTAAATGACTTCCACATCATTCGGTATATTTGCAAATAAGAAACTACACATGCTATCTTGAATAAAGTTCATAGGAAGTTGTATGGAATTGTACAGAATAAGCTACTTAAACTAATCATTTAGTTAAGCACATATAGGCAATCAGCTTCTGAAAGACAAACTGAAACACTTCCAAAAATGGCTTGGAAGGGAAAAAAAAAAAAATCAGCTTTCATTAAAATTAAGAAAAAATAAATTAGTCTTTCTTCTTATTAAAATACTACAAATTTATAACAACTTAATAGAAGATTCTTTTAAAAAGAAGCCTTTTTCTTTTAATGGAAAAATGTTCAGGCACTTACTGTATCGTCTTAGTTACTTGCAAAACAGATGAGATTTTTAATAATTTACTTAAAGCAATATTCCTTGATTTATTTTATTCTCTTTTCCTAGTCTTCTATGATTGCATGTTCTGATGTGAGTCGGGGGGAAGCCATAATTTAACTACCACAGTTAGGGAAAAAAGTAAAATGGCCTATAAAAATCTTTTGAAAAATAAAATTAAATTATTCCTCTGGCTTCAAGCCTCTTCCCAACAAGAGTACACTCTGATTTCAGTCTTTTAAAGTCCCCTCCTGAGGGGAGACACTTAATCCTACAGCTAGCAATTACCTTTCTTATGCATCTCCAGGTAGTACTTTGAGCTCTATGACTTTTCTGGTAAGTCTCAATTATAAACTAATCCACACCTGATTGTTATTGCTAGCTGTGAATATGCTCTCTAAAGACTGAGGGTAAATTCACAGCTAGACTGAAAAAGTTATGCTGATCTATATTTGTTGAAAAGCAAACATACTGTGCCTCGCAGAACCTCATTCTCATTATTTCTTTTTAATTTGGAGCCATTTTACTTGTCTGAGCAATACACTATACGTACATGTGTATGCACTTTCTTACAGAAGAGTTCATACAGCATAGAAGTCCTCATTAATATTTTGAAAATATTCAAACTATCAAATTTGGACATTTAAGGTTTTTTGTTTTACACTTGCCCTGGGTTTAGCACTAGCAGTTATTTTTTCTCTTTCTTGGTAGCTGGTGCAGTGCTGTGTTTTGACTTTCGGGCTGGGAACAAAGCTGATAAAAATGATGTTTTGGTTTGGCCAAGGACTTTGTGAGCCTCATGCTCTTCCAGGGAGGAGGGGAAGCTGGGAGGAAGCAGAGACAGGACACCTGACCCAAACTGACCAAAGAGGTATTCCATACCACAGCACATCATGCCCGGGGGGGAACTGGGAGTTACCCGGAAGGACAGGGTGTCTGCCGGGTCAGACTCGTTGTTCAGCGGGGTGGGATTGTACTCTTTTCCCTTGCTATTATCTCTTATCGTTGTTAGTGGTGGTAGTGGTGGTGATTTGTGTTGTACATTGGTTGCTGGACTGTTCTTATCTCAGCCCGTGGGAGTTGCATTCTTTCAATTCTCCTCCCCATTCCTCTGGGAGCTGGGAAGGGGGGGAGCCCCTGAGGAGGGGGCAGGGACGGACGTGGGCCTCGATTGCTTCCATCCCGGCACCAGTCACCGGGAGTGAGTGCACAAGCTGTTTGGCTGGGGTTAAACCACGACAACGCTTTAGACAAGATAATGAATCTAGGGTGTTTTATGTCAAATTACATCGTTGATATTAAATTTGCATATGCATGGAAACAGAGGTAAGAAATACAGTTAAGAAACTATACTATGAAATTCTAAGAAATTATTTCATTACAGAATCCCTTTAAGTATAAGAAGAAAAGTGCAGTTAGTCATATTCAAGGACAAAAGACAAGACTTCCATATAAATAAAAGATGTCATGTGGTTTGCAACAGTGATATACATGGTGTATAAAAGTTAAGAATTAACATAGTTTATATGCAGATATCTTCCTCACAAACACACACCTGTTTTATGCTAATACTGTATTTATGAACTCACATTTCTGATTTTTTTTTTCTAAGTAAAAATAGATCCAGAATATTAAGTCAAAGTTTTTTTTCTTCTGAATTCACTCCAAAACAAAGTGCCTATCAGGAATATTCTCTGGCTTGTGATTATTATTGAACTGTGAAGCTTCACCTAGGCCAAAAGCATGCCAGCACTACATTCTAACAAATTAATACCAATGAAGATCAAACTTCACCTAAATTTGCCTTGGCGTCTGAAACATAGTGGTATCTGTAGAATATGGCATTTCATCATATACTTAATGATACTTTGAAATAGAAAAAAATTAATTGTTCATCAGCAGCCTTTAAATGAAGTCAGAATCTATTTGGGATTCAAGGTCTGATGACAGTCATTTCAAAGAGACTGTGTAATAAGAATATGATATGACTGCTACCTACAAAAGACACTATAAGGGAGAAATGGAATAGCAAAATAAAGTTCATAAACTAAGTCCTAAATAAAAAGGTTTTAAACCAGTAGGTATTTTCAGAAGAACATTAGATCTTCCTTTTCTGGAAACAGAAAAATTTAAGTAGTTTATCTATGAACCATCACCTGGCTTGTAAGCAATCCCTGAACCATTAAATGACCAGCAAGTGGTGAAGATAGGCAGAGTAGGTTTTATTGTACATGAGTATTGGATCTTTTTCCAATTAGGATAGTTGTAAGATGGAATCGTTTTTGCTATGGATCTGGGATGCTTCTGATAGAGGCTGTTAACATTCATGTTATTAAAGTAAAGAGCACGGGTTAGGTAAAAGACTTGACCCTGCAGCTGTAATATATGTTAAGCATATTGCTGTTTACCTAGAGAGATTTTTCAAGTGCAGCTGTCCCCACAGCCAGCCTAGAGATAAGATGTTCAGTCTGAATCCTGTCTGAATTTTAGGAGAATGGTAAGGAATACTGAGATCAAAGAATAAGCTTATATATGATGGCACAGCACTGAACTGGCAAACATCAGATAAGGACAGACTACTTTATCCTTCTCTGGAGCAGAAGTTGTGATGTTTTGCTTTCTCTGATATTGTGGTGCATTTTTACATTGTCTTGTGTGGGACCTATTACCACCCAAAAAATCTGAACTCCAGTGTTTTCGATATATCGCACTGGTGATGGAACATATATAAATAAAGTAGAGGAATAAATAAGGGAAGAAAAATGTTTTTGAGTCTTAGATATACATAGTCCTGTGACATTTACAAACACCAGCTTGATAACATGTCTAACATTAGAAACTAAATCTGTGTGAACATCCCCAGTCTGTGAACTAATTTGGATTACTTCTTTCCTTGAAAGATTTTTAAGAGTAGATTTACCATGAATAAAAATTGTTTCTGAAATTAACTCTACAATTTCTAAGCAGAATACAAAATTCAATGACATAACTGTGGTTAAAACTTCACCTAGAGGAACCCATTCCAAAAATGGGGAAATCGCAGTACAGTTTCAGTAAGCATAGTGCCACAACCATTTTCTAGAGAAAACATTTTAACCATGATATTTCAATTGTCCATTTTGATGGTTTTTTACTGCTTGATAGCCTAAGACAACATATACCAGCAGAGGTTTACTGAGCCCCAAATATGCTACATTTTCATAGCTTTACAATGTGGGACTACTAACATAGGGTCTACTTAAATCATCTCTATGGACACACTAGAACCTCTTCATTAAAATAGGATTTGGGTAGCTCTATTGTCATGTTGTTGCAAGTATTCCACAGTATATTAATCAAAAGAAAGAAATAAAGAAATACCTGTAATGTATATCCTGGCTCACACTGAAATGACAAAACATCATTCACCATATATCTATCTCCTGATTTGATTCCATTGCTAGGAATTACTGGTTCAGGACAGGCAGCAAGGCCTACAGCTGAGGAAAGTGAACACAAGAAAATAGGTAAATTGACAACAGCTCTTCATTTTTATTTCCTGCTGTAACAAAATCTATCCACAGCATTTTATTTTTTTTTAAACAGAATATTAATTAAAAATGTATTCCAGAATAAAACTGAAATTTTGTTTAAAACAAATGTTTCAGAACTCCTGCAGAATACAAATGGCATGACTGAAGTACAAAGATTATATACTGTGACTATACCAATTACTATGTCATGTTGCTATTATGTACTATGCTGTTTTATTGTCTTCAGCTGGTATGGTAATATGGAAATTCTAGAGAAAGATTTAATGACGCACTTTATGTATATTGTCTCTTTTCAACAACAGATGAACAAAAATACTGAGGTTAGGTGGTAGAGCCTTTTGGAACACTAGCTAAATCTAAGGGTATTACTTAGTTCAGACAACACTTGACTATAAAGAATTTCAGGCATGTTAAATTTAATATTTTTAACCCAAAACTAAATCATTGCATAGGTATGACAGGACAGTCTGTTCTTAAATATCTTTAACCCACGTGTCAGCTAACAGATTAGTTTTACAACTCTCCAGGATTAGCAATTTCAAATGTGTTTTTCTGAATATGGCAACCTCAAGTATTAGCTTCTGCTTTTCACTGAGTCCATAGAACTTCTCTATTTTTTCCTTGACTGCTTACCTAAAGAGTTTGTTAGTTAGTACAACTGAAAATTAAATATAAACTCTGCTATCTAACCTAAAATGCTCCAAATGAACAAGACATTTGAGACACTGCAGATTAGAACAAATAATTCGGTGCTAAGATTTTCTTTGCAAACAGCAGAATTTGTTGGTTTACAGTTTGAAAACAGAATCTCATTCCCCTTATAATATTAAAATCTTTATTTTAAGTAAAAAATAAATTTCAAATGTTTAATCTTAATTGTGAAGTCATTTATTAATTAAAGTTACTACTGAAACATAAATATGAAAATCCTGTATTTTAGTAAAATACGAAGTATAGAAGCCAGAGTATAATGGAAATTATTTTCACAACGTGTTAGAACAGGTCTTTAGAATTTACTAGCCCAAAATTATGTGAAAATCAGACAAAAATAATGCTTTCCTGAGTGTGATGTTGTGGGTCCTTCAGTTCACTTGTATGAAAAAACAACTGACTAAATGCTACAACTCTCACTGTTGTCTTATGAAATCTAACCCTTTTGGTGACAGTAAGTGGAACTTGATGGAGTGGTTAGTACAGAAATTACATGATACTTGGTTTTACTCTCATATCTGACATTTTGGACTCTGTTGTTCCAGATGGCTCATCATGAAACAATATCCAATATTATGCTGAGACCATAGTCTTTCCACAGAAGTGATTTTATTTCAGATAATGCTGTTTACACATTTTGATACAGACAGGGTTTTAACTTTATGCCCTAAACCTTTTCATCACACAAATATAACACCTTACAAACCTTAAATGCACACATAAGAATTTTGTGTTTCCCACTTCATCCACTCCTGATCAGTTTTTTGCAAGGTCAAGGCTTAGTTGAAGGAAATACATTTTTCCTAATCAACCACACAGAAGTTTTAAATAGCTTTTATACTTTTACCTAAAATTGTTATTGTCAAACCATTTTTTTTTCTTTCCTGGAAATAGCTTCCATAATCCTGTACACTGTCTCATGTGCTCTTGAGTCTTACTACATTTCACTTTTTCAGGAATGAACAATAATAATGGCAAGTAATTCTAATGCTGAGTGACATCTATCAAGGTATCATGTCTTCATAACTATGGCTACAAGAGTTAGTAAACTAAGTATTTTCTAATTATAACATAAAAATAATTTAACAGTTGCAAGCTGTAGAATCTCCCTGAAGGAGGTCCTTTGTGTTTCGGCATGTATAATTTAGGCAAATATCTAAATGTGCTTTAAACACTTTCAGCAATTTCTACCACAGAATTTATGAATTTTGATGTTCTATCAATATTATCAAATATTTGATTATCTTGTGGTGAATTCACGTGACCACTAAGCACATAATGTGTGGTCTTTATGTGGAACTGTAATGCTCCAAATAGGAATGAGGATATCATCATTAACTTCAGCAGTTTTGGCGGTTTTGCAGTTTTCTAGTATCATTCTTTTGGTCGACTACTCTGTATTCTGCAATACCATAAATGTATCCATATCTGGAAAATCATTCTGAATATAGGTACTAAATAGCTGTGATTTGCATCCATACAAACTGCTTGTTTGTTCCAGCATTATGCGAAGGGTAGTATCTTATGTATGTCAGTAATTCAAACTGTAGTATCTAGATTGTTGTTTACTAATTTGAGAATCCAGTATTGAGACACAACTTAAGCCTAATTCACATTCATGAATCAAGCCTTATTTCTGCATTTCTTTACACTTCTCTCTTTAACAGAAAAAAAAGACACATTTCAAACTCACCATTACTAAATAAACAAGCACTCAACAAAGACACTGTGATAAAATTGCTTATAGATAGCAATGTATTTGTTGAATTCTGTGAAAATAAAACTGTAATTCACTTCCTGTCTTCAAGAAATTTGTATTTTGGTTGGATTCAGCACCCCTGTGTGTTGAGAGTTACAGGCCTGCAGTCTTAGATCAGTATGAACAAAACAATTACTTTTGAAGATTTTTCTGAGTCACAGATAAAGTTTTATAACAGTGTCTGCATAGCAATATTAATAATGTGCTTGTAATATAGCTCTATCATTAGTTAAATAGCATACAGAATTATAGAGGCTAGATATGACACCATGTATTTCATCTTTAACAGATTCTAATAATTTCACAAAACTTTCTGCTAGCTGCTTATTCTTTGTGAAATACCTTGTATGTACTATTGCTTTGGTCTCATGATGCAATTTATAATATAGGACATTATATCAGGCTATCATAAAACACTATGTAAAACCCACTCATAATCGACTTCTCTGACATACCTGACATTAAGAAGCAATATGTCCTGAAAAACAAAGATAAAGTTGGAAACAGAGTCAAACAGAATTCTGAATCCTCAACACTCATCATTAGTAATACTAGCCGAGTTTAACTCAATAACAAGTTTGGTTTAGAACTGGTCCAAAAATCTAAAGAATGCTCAAGAGAAAGTAAACAAACTGGTTTTTGAGGGAAAACTAGAGAACTTAAATATTCAGAGACTCTGAAATACATTAAACTAGATTGTACGTGGATTGTCAGTAATAAATGGAAAGTATGTTAAATGTCAAGTCCGAGCAATCAAAAAAGAACAAGGATTGCTCAGTGCATGCTCTTCAGAGCTCAGCTTCTGCTATGCCGTACAACAAAGAACACATCAATGTCAAGAATGATAACCCCCTCCCTGACCTTCTTTCACTTACTGCCTGCTAAATACTTTCCTGGCTCCACTGTGACATAAGACAAATATGCCTCACTTACATAATTATATACATGTCTACAATTACCTCAAATTCTGTCCAAATATCACTGCCATTGCTGGCAGAAAGCAAATCCTTGCTGGCATATCTGACAATGTGAATGCCCATTAGTGTCCATTTCAGAAAGCTGCAAACTGAACACCACAAGAATTTCTTGACAGCTTGACCAAAAGTCATCAGGCTTTTCTTTTTTTTTAATTATTCCCTCCTGTCCCTATGTGGCTAACCGAACCATCTTGTTCTTTGTCATAGCAAAAACATCAAACTGGAGTGAATCGTTCCTTCCATTTTGATGGTGGTGTAAATCAAAAGCCAAGCTGTCCCTTCCAAAACTGCGTGCTTCAGACATCAGCCTAGAAAATGCATTTATCTCAGTGAATAACTGCAAAAGGGGTCAGGTTCATGTCAGCAGCTACTAAGTTATATAGGCATACTGATAGGATCAGGACCCGCTAAATTAAAAATGACATATTTATGATTCATACTTGTTTTAACACAGGGAAAAATAAAAGACTGCTCCACTAAAGAGCCACATTAAAGTTTGAATTGCATGAAAGTTCTTAATCTGGAGCTACCAAAACCCAGTATGCTACCTAAAAGAATATGCCTTCTTTACTGCTAGTCTGATTTTTATATTTGAATTTGTTGAAGATCTTTATGATAGAGAAGTACTACAAAATATAGTCCTTGCTCTCTAGTCTCCTTACCAGTCAATCCTTTATTTCAACTCCTGAGAACCCTTAGCACTTGAAAACATGCAAAAGAGAAGCTTCAGAAAATGAGACAATAATTATAGAAGTGTAAGGCCATCTCTTCACTGTTACAGGAGTAACACTGTCTTACCTACTGGATGTTTTCACAGAAAGGGGTTTAATGGATTTAGTTCTAAGAATTTATCATTCTTGTTAATCAAGGAGCAATAACTTTCACTGCATTTCCTGTGCAGTGTAATGTTTATGTTCATGTAATGTTCATGTAATGTTTTCTATTAATCCTCAAAAGATTTAAACCAAAGCTCATTTACTGAAATAACCTGAACTTTTTTTTTTTTTTTTTTAATGTTCTAGGACAAAGCACAAAGCCCTGTCCCCAAAAAGAAAAAAAAAAAAAAATTAAATGCTAAAAGAGGATTTTCACCTTATGAAAAGTATTACAGTGCTCTCAATTTCAAAGATAGATACACTTTTCTCTTTCCAAAACACAAATACTTAAAACTATATTAAAGGATCCAATGCCCTTTGATACATAAATATAATTTCAATTAATGCTAACTGGGAACTAATACATGTAGCAGGAGATAAAAATGTAAGTCTGTAAACCATGAGGAAATTATGTAGTAGCTTTCTTTATTATTCTGGAAAACAAAATTAAGCCATGATTGCTGTGGATTTCCCTGAAATTTGATGAAAAATCAGAAAAAATGTGAATTTTTATTGTTAGTTTTGACTGACAATAAATGATTGCTCAAGAAAACAGCTTCATAAACAAAGCCATTCCCCTTCCACAAAAGAGCAGGAACTATACAAAAGTACATTTGGATTCATAAAAGCATTACTCAAATACTAAAATAAGCATAGCTATAAATGAAAGATTCAAATATAAACATAATAAAATTTTTATCAGGGTCACACAAGACCCAACAATTTTCTATAGGAAAATAATTTTAAACAAGTAGAAAATGACCTAGTTGGAAATGAAATAAGAAATGTGCCCATCAATTTTTGTTCTCTAAGGACTAGCTAAATTTTTTTTTTAATCTTTCCTCTCCATGAATTTTCTATCTATCCATAATTAAACCAACATTAAATGCTTAATCTTCTGCATCTACACTGATGCAGTGTTATGCTGGAGATCTTAAAAATACAGGAATATACAATTCTGTTTTGCTTTCATGATTATATTGTTGTTTATTTCTTTTCTTCTACAAAACTAAGGGACAGTTTTTTCCAGCTCATATTAAATGGCATAATACTGTTGGGGGTTTTTAATGAGCTGATATTGAAACTAGTTCTCATTTATTCTTACAGTATTGCTCAGCAATTTTATGCTCTCTCTTCCTCTCTAATTGACTGGGACCTCTGAGCTTGTTTTCTGATATGGAAACCATAGAATCATAGAACAGTTAGGGTTGGAAAGGACCTTAAGATTGTCAAGTTTCAAACTTGCTGCCATGGGCAGGAACACCTCAAAGTAGACAAGGTTGCCCAAGCTCCTGTCCAACCTGACCTTGAACACTGGCACAGATGGAACTTTCACAGCTTCCTTGGGCAGCCTGTTTAGTGCCTCAACACTCTTACAGTAAAGAATTTCTTCCGTATCTGTGACCTGAATCTGTTTAAGTTTGAACCCATTGCCCCTTGTCCTGTCACTACAGTCCCTAATGAGTCCCTCTCCAGCATCCTTATAGGCTCACTTCAGATATTAGAAGGCTGCTATTAGGTCTCCATGCAGCCTTCTCTTCTCCAGGCTGAAGAGCCCCAATTTTCTCAGCCTGTCTTCATACAGGAGGTGCTCCAGAATCTTTAAATGAATGGATGATAAGTCTTTCTGGAAATCTGTCATTCACCTTTGAAATACTGTTTTTAACATACATCACTGAATTTTCTACTGTTGAGACCACATAAAACAAAAGTGCTACAATAAACAGCAGAATTAATGAATGGGAAAAAGACCTTTCTTACTTCAGGGTCCAGAATTCGGATACGAATCCTGCTACAGCTACACAGTTTGTCTTATTAAATAGAACAGCCTTAAAAGTCGATACTGAAGGCTCCCACTACGACTACCTAGACATTCAAATTTCTGCAAGAAGTTGAACGAGTTGAAATTAAGCCTCTTTTACTGTAGCTGAATGTTACAGCTGCAAAATACTTTATTTAGGAAGACTATGAATTTAGCCCTCCTTTTCCTTTGCTTTTATCAAAAGTATCTGATGTTCTAATGTAGCATTTAATGTCAAATGCTTTTTCACCAGACATTAGTAAGTCAAACCCTCAAGAAAAGGACATTTTTATTCCAAATATTAGACTGACTTCTCAATTTATTTTTCCAATGCTGCTTTGAAGAGTAGGTGACCAAATGATCACAGGCTTCAGAATTCATAATTGAACATTAGCAACATCTGAATCTTCTTACACAGAAAAAGTATTTCCTTCTCTGCTTCTTATTTGACCTAAAAAGGTGACTGCTCAATATAAAAAGGTAATTCTTGCTGTGGGGATGTGCTCAGCTTCTGTATTCAGAGGCACACACAGATGCACTGTACCTCTGCTAGTCCTGCAGAGACCATAGAGCCAGATAATAAAGGAAATTATTCTTTCCTGCCATACTATCAACAGAATAGTTATCTAAGGTCTGAGTGTTCAGTGTTGCTACCTTGACCTGTACTGAGCTGCACTTCTAAGAAAACCTGGCCTTGAAATACTGGCACCTCTGAAGTCAACAGATGCTTTAACAGAGCACAGGTGTGGGACTGGCAATTAGGAGACAAAGAAAAGCATAACTCCAAGTGACACTGCATGCTCCCAAACACTTTTTACTTGTTAACAGAAGACTTTTTTTTTTCTTTTTCAGGAGTCACAGTGATAATAAAACTCACACAGTAAAAGATAAAATCTTAACTTCAAAATGTTCATTGTAAAGCTACCTCCTAGGACAAATCTGTACTTTTTTACACTTCATATGGAATTATACTTTCACTGCAGATTCAGGGGAAAGGAAAATGGGCTGACTCACTGTGGGGCAGGGCTCCCAGACAAAAAAAAAGCAAACAACAAACAACAAACAACCAAAACCAACCAAACATAAATAACTTTGTCAAAATAGTAGATTCTAAATAGATTCCTGCAGAAGTAATAGTTATATATTCATTCTACATCACCATTAGAATGCCTGTATTAAAAAAAATCTACAACATATATATGCTTGAAATCAACAGGACATTAAATTAAAACATAAGACTATCTTGTCAATTATGTCTAATTTAAAATATTTATTATGAGATGAAAACAGTCTTTCAAAATTCTGCATATATTTATACCTTATTTACAATTTTTAATCTCAATCCTAAATAGAGCTTATTAGGATCATCCATGTCTTTACTTGTTTGTAATTCTTGAAAAGATGAATAACAACAATCACAGTTTTAGACATTAATGTTGGAATACATGTAATATGAAAGCAATCTAAATTTTCAATAAAACTGAGTGCCTTTCTTCACAAAATAGAGTATGTTCATATTAAAAAATAGGAGGATTTACTTTGTGACCTTCATCAAAGCGTACATCAGACTAAGTCATCATCGCATCGTTTTTTTAAAGACTAGAATATTCTCCCTGATACCTACTTCCAGTTAAAAGCAATTCTTTGTAAGCACATGTGCTGAATTTACAATTATTCTATAGTGTTTAAAGCATACAAATATGCTTGTTTGCATTAAAATGATTATGTGATGTAATCCATTGATGTTTATAAGATCAAACAACTGTATTGTAGTACCAAGCTGCTCATAAACATATCAAAGCATATAAAACATATCAAAAGTTGATCTATAGCAGAATTTGCCATTAAACTTCATAGGTTATTCTGCTCATACCATCAATGATTTACCAAGAGAATGGTAGTGCCTTCTTGTAGCTCTAGGATTATAATGGTGGGGGGGTTTTTTGTTTGCTTTTTGTTTTGGTTTGGTTTTTTTCTTTTTATATTTTAATTACATCAATTTTTTGAGATAAAATAATTTGAAGGCAAGGGAATAACAGCAAGTAATAAATATATGCACATATAAATAGGAAAACAAATGTGTTATCTGTTTTGGTTTTATTTATTTCCAAGCAGTGAAACTAATTCTCACTTCTTTTGTTACCTAAATTTCAGAACTAAGTTGAAATAAATTGAACACTTTTCACCCCATTTTTAAACCCCACATTTTTAAAATGTTGTTCTGAATTGCCAGGTTAATCTGCAATATACTGCTAAATTGGAATTCTGGTTTTCAGCAATTTCGAATGTCATTTAATATAAAATTTCAGTTTAATGGATATCACTTATATCAGGTTCATGCTGAGTTGACTTTGGTAGTCAGGGAATAACAAGCAAAACAAAACCAAAAGAACAACATAAAGTCCCTGTTTCCTTTTCCATATGCAGGAAAAACCTGAGAAAGTGTCAAAGGAGAAGCCGTCTTACTTTTGTATTCCAGGTGAAAACCAGCTGCTGCCACACTAATGTCAGAGTGAAAATGCAGGTAAAGTTGATTGGAGGTGCTATTTAACAATGCTGGCACAGTTGTACCTGAAGAAAGAAAAGTTATGGAATAAACTGTAGCATACTGGTCTATCAGAGTTTTATACTGAAAAGACATAACCAGGACTGGATCAGACAGGCTCATTTCTCATTATGCGCATGGAAATCTCAAACATTCTGCCTTGTTTTCTCCTGATGTTGCAAGAAAATTCTGATTACCAGTCACGACACTAAGAGGCTATGTAAGTAGAATCAAACAAGATCCCATCATATACAGACAAAACTTTATTGACTTGGATAGCAAAACGATGCATAAACAGGTAAGTAAAGGATTGATTATGGAACAAGTTCAAGTGTATTAGACTTTTTTCCACATGTAAAATTCTGCAGTATAGATCAGTCCAGAGTTTTCATCTGCATCTGCCTCCACAATAATAAAAAACTATAATCATAGAATCATAAAATCATAGAATAGTTAGGGTTGGAAAGGACCTTAAGATCATCAAGTTCCACCCCCCCTGCCATGGGCAGGGACACCTCGCTCTAAACCATATCACCCAAGGCCTCGTCCAACCTGGCCTTGAACACTGCCAGGGATGGAGCATTCACAACCTCCCTGGGCAACCTATTCCAGTGCCTCACCACCCTAACAGGAAAGAACTTCCTCCTTACATCCAATCTAAACTTCCCCCTTATATCCAATCTAAACTTCCCTTGTTTAAGTTTTAACCCATTACCCCTTGTCCTATCACTACAGTCCCTAATGAAGAGTCCATCCCCAGCATCCCTATAGGCCCCCTTCAGATACTGGAAGGCTGCTATGAGGTCTCCACGCAGCCTTCTCTTCTCCAGGATGAACAGTACCAACTTTCTCAGCCGATCTTCATATGGGAGGTGCTCCAGTCCCCTGATCATTCTCGTGGCCCTCCTCTGGACTTGTTCCAACAGTTCCATGTCCTTTTTATGTTGAGGACACCAGAACTGCACACAATACTCCAAGTGAGGTCTCACGAGAGCAGAGTAGAAGGGCAGGATCACCTCCTTCGACCTGCTGGTCACGCTCCTTTTGATGCAGCCCAGGATACGATTGGCTTTCTGGGCTGCAAGTGCACACTCATCGACCAGCACCCCCAAGTCCTTCTCCACAGGGCTGCTCTGAATCTATTCTCTGGCCAGCCTGTAGCTGTGTCTGGGATTGCTCCGACCCAGGTGTAGGACCTTGCACTTGGCATGGTTAAACTTCATGAGGTTGGCATCAGCCCACCTCACACAAAAAGCTGATCACTAACCCTGGATGCACTCTTTGCCACTAGAATTGCTAAGTCGGACACAACATTTTCTGTTGCCACACAACTACAACAAAACATCTCACAGTATAAAGCTGGAACTTCTACTGAGGCAAAAAATTGCATCATTTTCTATGATTACCCTCAAAGACAGTATCAAGTAGCTAATGAACTTCAACAGTGACTGCATAAGAAATATTTCCATTTCCTGTGGGGCATTTGCTGTTTCTATAGTAACTGTTGAGCAGCCTAGGTATGAGCCTGAAACTTGGACATAAAAAGAAATGCTCAAAAGAATTATCCTACTAAATCTACGGTCTAAGCTAGGAAGTGGCAAATATTTTTAAATTTAAAACTGTATTAAGCAAAATCTTGATATACATGGTAAGGAGCTAAAAGATGACAAATTGCCCTTTAAGGAAGATTTTACTCATACAGGGCATTCACATCATACTCATATAGGGCATTCACATCACACAATACATACCATGGGATATAGAAAACAGTTATCTAAGTTTTACAGGTCTTTCTGCAGTTTTGGATTAGTGGACAGGATTCATGTAAGAACTACCATTACTAAGCTATGAGATTAAAGTCTAAATTCACTTGATGACTTTGCAGTCTCATAACGAATTCAGGCTTTAGAAGAAAAAAATATTCTTGGAAGGAAGGTGACTATACTGGATTGAGGAAGAAGAAAATATGAAATTGCAGCTGTTAAGGATAAGCATGGAAGACCAGACATGTGGTAAACAGAAGAGGAAAATATGAGATTGCAGCTGTTAAGGATAAGCATGGAAGACCAGACATGTGGTAAACTTAATGTGCATATAATGAAACAGCTTTTTTTTAATTTAGCATCATATTTTTTAATAAATTCACTTCCTCATAGAAAGCAGAATGGCTATGAAAAAACAGGGAAAACAATTTCCAAATGAAAAATGAAGTACAGTAGCTCTGCAGGAGAAAAATAAATTCTCGTTTTCTAGTTATGGGTTGGGTATTTTTGTTTCTTGTTTTTTAATTCTGACTACAGAAAGTTTGTAAAAACTTTGACCTTCCCAACTGAGAGAATTAAGAGTTGATGTTGATGTGTGAAAATAGCCCTTCATGTTATTAAAATATTCCAGGTATAATGTTATTATGTAAAGCTGGAAACGTCTACTCACTGTAAAAGTTTCATTCAAGCATTTGATAAGGCAACTGAATTAATCAAAATTCTGCTATGCCTAATATGCGTTCTGTAAATGGTGCAGCAACTGTTGTAAAAGACTGAGGAATTATTTTGATAGCTGTCTTTCAAGGGAAATGTTATTTTCATTTCCCCATGAGCCACAAGCACTACTTTGATGAACCAGTAATATTGATAGCAAAAATAATTAATACATTTCCAAGTCAAGTACAGCAGAAAGAGCTTTTTCAAATACATGGCAGATAAAACTAACACCAGAGGCAATGTAGGCCCGCTGATGAACGGGACGGGTGCCCTGGTGACAGAAGATACAGAGATGGCAGAGTTACTAAATGCCTTCTTTGTCTCTGTCTACTCTGCTGGAGGCAGTCCTGAAGAGCCCTGTACCTCTGAGACCTCAGATGAAGACAGGTCAACGGAGCAGTTTGCCTTAGTTGATGAGGAATGGGTTAGAGACCAGTTGAGCAATCTGGACATCCATAAATCCATGGGTCCAGATGGGATGCACCCGCGGGTGCTGAGGGAACTGAAGACCGCGGCCTGTGACTGTGAGGCCACTCTCAGCTGCCTATATGGTATGGTCATTCCATACCATATGATGTTGAGTTCAGCAATAACAGCTGGGGGACAAAAGAGGAAGGGGGAATGCTGGTAGCTATGGTATTTCCCTTCCCAAGCAACCGTTACCCATGATGAAGCCCTGTTTTCCTGGAGATAGCTGAACACCTGACTGCCCATGGGAAGTGGTGAATTAATTCCTTGTTTTGCTTGGCTTGTGTGCACAGCTTTTGCTTTACCTATTAAATGCCAACCCACAAGATGTCTCACTTTTACCCTTGCAATTCTCTCCCACATTCCATTGTGAGGACGCAGCTGGGTGAGGCTCAGCTGTCGGTCATTCATTTCCTTACAGAATCAAATACACATCTGTATTTTAAAAGTTCATGAAGTCAACAGAGAGGCAAAATGCCACAAAATACTTTAGCTATACCATAATCAGATCAGGCTATGACAGAGCTCGTGATTCTGGAATATTATTCATAATTTAATCTTATATGAGGCATCTCTTTTTCTTGCTTTGTTTTATATAACATGTACTTTCTATAAGAAAGTGGTTTATAAAGAGGGATAAAATTATATATCCTTGATACATGTGTGAAACAACAAATTACATGATTTGTTATCTCCTACTTGTAGTAATTCCTTTTGGTCTCTGAGGTCTGGTAAGTTTGGATGAATACTGAATGCTTCATCTCTTTGCTGAGAAAGGGAGGCTAACAAGGATAAACTAAGTCAAATGTATCAAAGGACATCCTTGAACGTCACTACCAATTTATATCACTATATGTTCTCTATGGGAGGGGTAGGTAAGATAAACACATTTTTTTTGAAATCACCTCTATCCTGCTAGTCAAAGATAAAAATTTCAGTATCAGATTTTCTTCTGAAAATTTCTTTATGAATTTAAATATTGACACATTTACTGAACCTGAAAATCCCTCAACAATGACAACATTTCATAATGATACCGCAAACAGCACAATACAAATATACTCCTTGTCTATGTGCGCGAGCAGAGACATGTTCTCTCAGTTGTATATAGAACTGTATCCTTAAATCATGGCATAGACTCACCTGAAAAGCTCCCAAGACGCGGTGCTGTCATATCTCCACCATCGTATATTTCAAGAGAATCCCAATTATGTTCAGTGGCAAAGCTGATGACCTGGATCTGTAAAACACCACCACACAACTTTTTAACTAACTAGTTCTAGAAAATAATAATAATAATAAAAACCCCAAAAAAAAACACAAAAAACAAAAAACATGCCCGGAAGAAAATACAAATATCCAAACAAAAATACCTGAGTGAAGAAATGTAAATAAAACATTAACATTCACTTTTTAAACCACCTTAACTTTCAGAAAATATGACGTCAGGTAAGTAAAAAGATTTTTCCATGTATGTTCATAAATAATTATTCAAAGTGTAAATGAGCAGATAGTCAAGAGAGTTGCCTCAGTGATATCCTAGCACATAGAAAAGGTTGGCATTTGCATACGAGATTGAAGGATCAGGACCTGCTTTCAATATCCTACAGTTAGAAGAGAAAGCTGCTCGTTAACCACTTCTCATTCCTACTCCCATGTAAATATAAAGTAACATAGAATAAAGTTATCCAAAGAAGAACATTGAGAAAAACAAAGCACAAATATTTCAAGTACCCCCCAAAATCATCTTACTGGTTTCTGATTCTACTAGAGAAAAAAACAATTACTTTTCAGACTGAACCACAAAGTATTTAAAATGCCATGCTTGACAGAATAGAGACTTGCCTGAATACCTGATCCCTCAGTCACTATGATTTTCCATACACAATTCAAGCTGTTACCATAAGGTTCAGGGTAACCTGGCGAAAGAATAGTACCTCTCCGCTCAGTAAAATTCCCACTGCATGGCACTGAAAGAAAGTATTATCATGCATTATTATAAAACCTAAACCACTTTAGAGAACAGAAATGGAGTAATAATTTTACTAAGCTAACTATAATCTCTTGTAGCATAAGCAAATAGGCATAAAGCAATGCTCTGAATTTAGAAAGCAAAGTTATCTAAAATACATTAATGATATCAAGCTTAAAATACAACCTTCATGAATAAACAATTCAGAATTGAACTTCATTTTGAGTGTGTGCAGCCTAGCAGTACAGCCTAATCATGTCTTACCTGAGAGTAACAAAAAACTGTAGAGAGAACATTAAAGACAGTCATAATTGACAGAAATCATTCAATCTTTCCCACAGCTTAAGTTCCAATATTGGATCTAGTTGGTAAAGCAGTGTGGGATATTAAATATTCTTACTATATATGCAATTGCTTCCTTAAGGTTCAAGAAAACAGAACTAAACAAAAAACAAAATACACAGAAAATAGGACAACTACATTTGTTTTTAGACCACTCTAATTATAAAGTCCTATGACTTTTGGCTAAATCCAAGGAGGGAGGCAAGAAAACATGGCAACATTTACACAAAAAAAACCCAAGCAAACAAAACAAACAAACAAACAAAAACAAAACAAACAAAAAAACCCCAACTTGAAGTGCTAAATATGATCCCACTGCAGGCCTATCAATAGACTGAAGAATCTTAGCTACATGTAAACTATGCTTCTACTTGAAAAAGAAACCCATCATTCTGTGTGACAGAAATATACAAGTAATGTCTAACAAAATATAAAGACACTTCTTGAGAATTAAAATCTGTCCTGTATTTCAAGTTGTCGGTGAGTCAAATAATGAATGTTCAAGAAAATATGTATCACACTTGTTCATATAATCTAAGTCATTAAACAAAAAACTATACTGCCTACCAGCCAGCTGGTACTCAATTACTTTCTTATACGGAAAACTGCTCTTTTAAATTGGGCATGACTGACGTTAATCAAAGAAGGGTGAATATATGTGTTAAATACTATTTTCTGAAACAGTTCCTGAATTCTGCTTCAGAGACATGTGTGACAGGACAGATGACTTAAATGCAACTGCTTACCTACACAGCTTGGTACTGTGTCATTCCACTGAGCTAAGGCATTAGGTACGGACTGACATCGGATGGCTTTTGAGCCTTTTAGCAGATAGCCAGGACTACACTCAAATCGAACAACAGAACCTGCTGAAAACTCAGAGCCAATTCTTCTTCCATACCTAGGCTCTGGAACTGAGCTACACTGGGTATCACTTGTGCGTGGAACAGCTGCAGGAAAAGAGAAAAAAAAAAAAAAAAAAAGGATGCCATGAATCCAAAGGACAGTTATCACCTAGCAAAGGAACAAATGAACAGACCACTAAAAATGCTTTTTGTCTCTTGCAGGACAGAGCTTAATTGATTTTCTTCCTTTTACTTGCACTGCTCCTGTATTTTCAAAGAATGGCCTCGTGCTTTCATGGCTGTCGGCTGGACTGTGGTCTTGGGCTGTGACAATGTATATTCACGTGTGTGCCACGGCAGTTAGGAGGGCAACTGACTTTGGAAGCACATCCTTAGGCATGACAGGATCAGTGGGTGTTTCAGCTGCCTTCTTTAATGACAGGATTCTATACCTACCATCTATTTTACTTATTAAATAAGGAAGGTTTTGTTTCTCATTGGAAGTTTCTCATTAGAAGCCAAGGAAAATATTATAATATAGATAACCATATAAATCCAAATAATGTTATACAAATATTTAATTTATCATGTTGGAGAACACAAAGTGGTAACAATGTACCCTCAAGACTATTTTGGTGTTTACAGTTGACAACAATTATTTTTACCAATAACTTCCAAGAATTCATAATCCTGACGTGATACAAGAACAGTTAAAAGATTGCAAACAACATTTAAAGAGAAAAATAATATAATGCATTATAAGCCCATGGATTTATTTTCCCTTTGGCTTTGCAATTTGTAATCACTTCTTTATAACAGGCTTTTTCTTTTTTTTTTACTTGCTGACTTTTGGTATTATGCATGTTGATTGTGTATCAAATTTGTTATTTCTACATTTCATTTTGCAGTCAGCTAGTAAATGCCAACTTAAAAAAAAAACACAAAATATTTATAGGGAAAGTTTAGAAGTTTGTGTGCAATATCAGCTATGTTTTACACTACAATAAAATAAATCTACATTAAAAACATTAAATATAAGCCATTTTTCATGTGTAAGTTGCATGTTCAAAAGCCTAGTTTGTTCAGTTTGTTTTTTCAAGAGTTAGTTTCAGGGGACCATTGCACATAGATACGAACAAGTAACGTCATTAAAACTACGTGCCATTTGGCTCTTAATGAACAAAGACAGATTGGCACAGCAACTAAAAAAAGGGTAGGAGGTATTTAGACTTTATTCCTGGAAGATTTTCAAACTTAATGTTTCTGTTCTAAGACAAGTGTAAACAGAGCCATGGTTATATTTAATTTTATTTTACAGCCTTATATACAATACCCACACCTGTTACATGTTAAATACTTTATATAGTCTTCCCCTTGTTCAAATAAACAGGACTTTGTGATTAAGTTTTCAACAGGACCTCAGTATCAGCCAGCTGCTGTGTGAAACTTGCTTGTGTTTACATTTCTAATCATGGCAGAAAACTATTTTGAGCTTATGGAAGGATAATGAAGAAACCATAGTTCAAGGATTTCACACAGTCACAGTTCTTCATGATTGCAACCTGCAGACTGCATACAGTCTGCCACGTCAATTCAACTGACCCATACTGCTCTTTTGTTCTCTTTTATTGGGACCAATAGCCTTTTCTCTACCAAATGTTCTACTGGGCAAGCAGTATCTTATAAATATTTTTTTTTAATTGTATAATGAATTTACAACTGACTAGATGAGGATGGCAGCACACACATCCAGTCACATGAGTGTCATATATCTACAAGTATAGCTTCTTTCACATTTAGGCATTAATCCATCTCATGGTGAGGACTACTTGATCAAATGGCAGTTTTGGTCATGAGATAAACCGTTCACAATCACATGATAGCAACTGGTTCAATAGATTGCTGTGGACAAACCAGTTTTGTCTTAGGGAATTTCTACTTAATTATGTTTAATTTAATTTATTACCAATTAACACAAACCCTGATCACCTATTCAGGAGTTAAGAAGAAAGAGAACACAAACACTACTCAAGTAAACAGCTTCCTTCCCTCTGCCCAAGCTCAGCTTCAGTCACACACCTATCCTTGCCCTTTCCTTCTCCCAACTTTATTGTGATCATCTTAGTTCCACCACTGAGGTGGAGAAGCAGCATAGGAGGCTGGGGTCATGTGCTCTAATTTTGGTTTTTTGTTTGTGTTTTTTGTTTGTTTGTTTGTTTGTTTTTCTCTGCTGTACTTAGCATTGTACTCATTTTCTCTCCTGATATTTACTTCTTCAAGTTTTCACATTGCTCTGTTTCTTAGTGCTCCTGCTCCAGCGTGGGTGACACATGGGCTGCAGTTGCTCAGAAATGTTCAACTGCTACAAAAATGGTCTTTCACAGGCCACCAGCACCTCTGAGGTATTCTCACACCAGTATGTGTTACCCACAGGTCATAGTTCCATCAGAAGTGCTACCCCTTTGGCATGAAGGGCCTCTCTCCAGGACTGTCTCTCCAACAATCCCTCCAACAGCAACTCCAGCAGCATATCCCCAGAAGCATCTCTGGCCGAAAGCAGTTGTCACTTTCTCAAATATGTTTGCGAACACGCCGTACATGCCGCCCTGACTGTTAGAACTTTTGGCATGTTAGAAAATATTTATACCAGCTTTGGAGGAAACTTTGTGAGTGTTATATGGTGGTGCATGGCCTCCTCCCACACAGGTCACTCCTACAGACCACAGCTAATTAACTTTTAGCTTTACATGAGTCTAAACTTCACCTATCTTCCTAACAGATTATATGACATAACTGAATTTCAGCATCACTCATGAAGTATTTTTCATTCACTGTATGGAATAAACTTTTCATCAGCCTTTTAGGGAATACTACCTTTCTAAATTTTTTTCACCCACTTCCTCAAAAGGATGGAAGTTGCAGAATAAAATTATTTCTCTAACCCTCACCTGGAGTCCACATCTGGAGAATCCCTAAAACAACTATGCAAAGGTAAAAGATACTTATTAAGAATCAAATCAAATAATATCCTGTAATTGTCAGTAATCACAGCTGGTCAGTTTCACGCATGCATTTGTAATCCAAACAGATTGATTTTTATTTTTTTTTGTGTACGTAACATTTTCACTACCTCTCAACAAATAAGGTTAAAACATCTGGTTTTGTTATAATACTGCCTTGTGAAAGTTATTTTCCTGTGAGCAAGCTATCTCTGCCATTATAGCAAGTGAAGGCGAAGCTTACTAACACTCTTAAATTAGTTCATGAAGCAGAAGTACTGCTATCTGCTTCCTTTTCAGACTGAAAGCCACCATTATACTGAGGAGCCAGTAAGTAAAACAGCCATGGTAGCCACAAACATCCATGTCTGGAGTTGTGTCATACTATTCTGTTATCAGCAAGAAACTCTATGCCATGTTAAACTTGGTATTTTCCTCATTTTTTTCACAGGTGTTAATAATACTGTATTAATGGTTACAGTGACGTAAGAAATACTAAAGATGCACAAATAAACCATTTTTCAAATGTTTTCTTTTTTTCCTATTTTAAGAACTACTTTTAGAATAAATGTAAGAATGTAATGCAAGCCAGACATAACAACAAAGTAAGGTATGCCCATACTATCCCCCCATGGCAAGAAGAAGTACAGTTTCAAATATCTTACATTTAGGAAAACAGGTATATTCCTCTAAAAGGTGGCATGGCCAACAGCCCAGCTGAAGTTCCTCTGCATCAGTATACTATTTCATTTGGAAGAGACTTACAATGATCATCTAGTCCAACTGCTTGACCAGTTCAGAACTGACCAAGTTAGAGAGTGACATTAAGATGCCTCCAGAACACTGACAGGCTTGGAGCACTGACTACATCTCTAGGAAGACTGTTGTAAACCAGGACATAATGTGTCATGGTAACACATATGGAAAATAATACTAACAGTTTTAGTTCTGCTCTCTAATTACAATAAGGACTGTGTGTCTATGTATTTTATTCTTACTGCAGATGAGAGCAACTTAATTGTTAAAGTCACATTCCTCTTTATTGTTATTGTCCTTTGTATTTCTTCCACAGTCCTTCCTCCTCCTAGTATGCTGACTTCCTTAATAGTCCTCTTTAAAATCTCATTTGACCTCATAAACTAATTCATGTATTTGTATAGTAAGAGCAAGTATAAGACAAGCATTAAAATCCCATAATTTTGGGGGTGGAAGAAAGGTCATTACTTTGCTTTTCAGGGAAAAAAGTCTGTACTGCTGCAGCCTCAGCCAAATAAAAATATATGCTGTTGTTTCTTAGGTGATGACATAGCAGGAAAACAAGCATAAGATAAGCCCGAAAACCCCCATAATTTTCAATCTTCTTAAAGGTTACTGTTCCTAGCATGTTTCAGTGTACCTGACCCTAATATTCTGAAAGTCTGGATATCCACTCAGTCTGATATTACAGATACCCTTTACCTATTGTATGAAATACAAGGAAATGTGGTCATCTCAGAAAAAGAAATGAAAGCACAGATGGCATGGAGCTAAAAAGTTTTTGAGAAAGTGTCATTACAAAAGCCATTAAATCTGAATCAAAAGCTACAAAACTTATTTATTGCCTGCTCAAACCAGAATGTGAAACAATGAAAGCAACATTTATTTTTTTTTCCCCTCTAGCCTCCCTTGTAGCTTTTGCCTACAGCTTTAGCAACGTCAGCTTCTCAAGCTGTATCACAGAGCCATTGAATTTTCTATAGTAATTATTCTCCGTCTTTTACTAAATGTTTCATACTGCTGTGAAACAAAATTGGAAGCAGCCCAGTGGAAAAGTGAACAGGGAAGAAGGTCAACCTGGAATAGAGGGTGATAAATAAAATGACTGATTTAGCAGACCAGATTACTGTGTTCAATTTGAGAATGAATGTTATTCTCCGGAGTATTTAAAAGGCTAGCAAGCAGTCAGTTATTGGAAATATAATCACATGCTCCAAGAGAAGAAAGAAAAATCTCAGAATGATAGAGCTCATTAAGTACCACTAACTCATTAAGCAATATACGTAAACATATGTGTGGCATGTTTTCACTTTCATCTCAGGGAAATCTGACTTTTGACAGAGATCAAATATGTGCCTCCTTTGGTCCATAGCAGTCTAGCAATGTACTTCCAACTCAATAAAGATAGTGACTATGTTTAGAAAACAAGATTAGAAAACAAGTCTCCTCTCATTTCAGTCAAGCAAAACACTGGCTAGGTTTAATAGAGATTTCTACCAGATAATTAAATTAAGTAGCTACAACCTGGCCAGCTGCTCACAAACAGGGAAGAGCTGTTTGTGCATGTAGATGCCAGCTTTGGCTGCAAGGACTGCAAGATGATGAAGTTGAAGACCTGGCAGAAGGTTAGAATTAAGGTGAGTGGACTTTGTCAGATTCAGTAATTTGGTACATAGACTCTCCTAAGGAACAGGCATGGAAGGGAAGGATACCGATGGGTCTTTTTTAGGACATTTCAGAGCCTTGGAACAAATTACCCCATTGTGAAGTAAGACTGGGAATTTTGGCAGGAAACCTGCAGGACTAGACCAGGAGATTTTCAAACAATTTAAATCCAGAAAGGGGCAATAGCATAAGTGGTGGCAAAGACACGCAATAAATCAGAAGTGCAACAGTATTGCTCAGCTACTTAGAAACAAAAATCAGGAAAGTCCAAGTCCAGCTGGAACAAAAACTAGCATGGGACGTTAGGGAAAAAGAGTCTACAGATATGCTAATTATAAAGGGAAGTTAAAAATATACAGGGGTATATTGATGCTTTGCGACAGAGAGGAAGGGGTGGACAACCTAAAGACAAATGATGTAGGAAATATTTAAATATTAAATGCCTTTTTTGCTTTGCCTTCACAGTCCCCATTCATTATGTACACTTCTACAGTCTGAGGAGGAACATGATACCCAGCAGTTAGGGAGAAACAGAAGAGAACACTGATAGAGGCTGGACATATTCAAGTCCATGGGGCCAGACAGGACTCACTGGAGACAACTGCCATTATGAAGACAGTCTGTCATCAGAAGCCCTGGTGTCTGGAAAAAGGTTAAAACTACATCCTTGTTTAGAGAAATACTTTAAGACCCAAGAAGACTTCAAAATAGCTTTTCTATAGATTCTATAATCACTGTGTGAGACAGGCACCAGCGTTTTCCACCAAAAGCTGACACGTTTACCTTGGTAAACAAAGTGGAACCCCCTCGCTGAGGCCCCACTCTTAGCACTGAATCGCAGAAGAATTTGATTAGATGTAGCCAAAGGCAATGTCTCTCCTACAAACAAAAACAGAAGATAAATTAAATATGCAGACCAGAAACAAGTTACAACTCTTCAGTACATAATCAAATATAGCGTTAAAATATTTTTTCTGCAGTTAAAGAAAACATAAACAACAGTTTCTGAAATTAAATTTGCCACTGGACGCTTGAAAACTTGTCTGAATAAGACGTCATGCTTCAACAACTTCTGACATTTACTGCTGCTGTTGGAACTAGAGCTCCAATAAATCTCTTGTCTGGGGAACCCTACCACCATCTGGGGGCAAAGGCATTAGAACTTTGGGTTATTTTTTTTCTGTGAATGCCTTGCAAAATACATTAAACAATTTAAAGTATTTGAAGAATGCCACAGAGAATCTTTACATGATGTTTACCATTTCAAGACTAAAACTGAAATGAGAGAGAGCAGATCTAGGACTCATTTTATGTAGTTATACCAATAAAACATATGGTCACATGCCACATATTGCATTACTAACTTTCTAATTAGACATTCAGAAAATGTAGATGTGTAATTCACAGAGTTTAGGGACAGAGAAGATAACTGTACCTTCCAATCTGCCCTCTTGCATGAAGATATGGGAATTTCATTCAATTATTCCTGGACTCATACCAGTGATCAGTTCTTGCCTAAACCATGTTCCAAAAGAATGTCTTGATCCAAAGACTTAGAAGGGTCTTCCATTTCCCTTGGCATTCTGTTCCAATGACTTTATTATTATATTTCCAAATGAAATTCATAACATTCTCTTAATTCACTTTTTTCATACTGAGCTGTGTAAGAAATGCATAATTCTTTTCTTTATTATTTACCTGAGTGGGATCCAGACAGTGAACTAAGAAGTCTGGCCTGAGAGTTTTCTCCATCAAATAATTCTGCCACATCATTCAAAGCTGTCTGAAAATAGGCAAATTGTCCAAACACAACTGCAAAAAGAAGATAAAATAAGAAATTAGTCTTTAAAAACAAATTTAATTACATATTTTTGCTTGACTTAGTTGCCAGTGGATTCCTGCATGAATCCTTTCCATTTTAATTTATTGTCTACCATGATAAAACAGCTACGTTAAACATAAGTAATAAGTAATAATTGTTTCCTTATTTTAACTAAAAAGAAAATGATGATTAAACTACTTTTTCCCCAAAAGTGTGCTTTCCAGTCTTCTTCCTTATTGCATGGGTACCTATGAGGATAAGAAAATGGAGTATATAAAAAGGAAAGTTTTAACCCAAATTAAATTACCAACCTTAGGAACTATTAAAGAGCACCTCTTGTCACAAATGATTACCTGCCTATCTAGCTTTAATCTGAAAAAGTTTTAAACTTACTGATTTAGAAATTTTTGTAACTTTGGTTTTGTATTTATTTAATGAGAAAGAATATAAACACTTATCAAATATTAAAGGTATCAATGTGTTCACATTTTAATATATGGTTATATGCAATTTGCATCTCAGCTGTAAGTGTATTAACAAAATCATTTAATTATACAATGTCGCACTAGTAAATATCAAATGGTTCACTGAATTCAAATATCAGATAGCAATAGAAGAATGAACTAATAAACCAGTAAAATCAAGACAATAGAAATATTATGCACTCTACCCAGCCATATTTTATTGTCTAGGAAGAAATTTGTTTTAAAATTACACCTATTCCAGATTCTGTATGCAAACCACAAGCCTTCAATGCAGCACTATTTCTGCACAGACTATATTTTCCAACCTTTTGTCAAGTTCTTTTTTTTTTTTTTCTTTTCTTTGCTTAAACCAATTGCGTAATCTTACACACTGATTTTTAAAAGCAGGGCTAACTTTGAAGTTAAATTAGGTTACTTGTCTTTTTCTGAGCATATTTTGAAAACCAGCAAAAATTCCTCTTCAAGCTACCTGTACTTAATCACCATCATGGTGAAGGATGTTTTCCTTATGTCCAGTTGGAATTTATTGTGCTACAACTTGCGACTACTGCCACTTGTTCTTGTACTGCATACTTCCAGAAGGCAGGGTCCTCCTTCATATATTGTCTCCAGGTTGGACTTCTTTCAACTTTTCCTTATAGTTTCTTCAGCCTCCTAATCATCTTGCTGCCTCTCTATTGAGCTTGTACTATTTTAGCAATCTGTGCCTTGTAAATTTGAATCACAAAACTATAGATGTAATTAGTAGATACTACTTCATGAAGTCTATGAACAGGGAAAAAGCACCTTCTCTCAACCTGAGGGCTACTAATGGTTGCTAATGTATCCCAGTGTGCAGGAAGTCTTCACTGCTGCAGGGACACACTGTGCAAACTGTTATCAACTAGAAGTAAAGCTACTGTAATGTTCTTTGATCCCCAAACCTCAGTGAAAATAATCCTGAGTCCTTACACATTTCATTGCACAGTGGTACCAAACATATTGCATTATTTTGCATTCACTCTTCTGGCAAGTAAGTAGTAAAATAGATCTTACTGCTATTTGTCTATTTGAATTAGAGTTTGTCCAAGTATTTTGACCATTGAAGTAATTGGCTTTGTGATTTTTCAGAAACGTTTCTGGAACTTTTATGTAAAACTACTTGTTAAATATGATGTAAATAAAATGTAAGAGAACTCCTGATGCTTGCTCTTTTACAGCTGATTTCACTTTGTGGAAAGGTTCAATGAATGATTATCCTATGATGATGAATGATGTAATCAATGGAAGTATTCAGGATATGCTTGGATGGCAGACACAGATAGATTAGCTGAAGTCTAATGATTACTCTAGGGAGAAGTAAAAGGTCAAAACCCTAGAATAAATTTCTGTGTCAAGAATTCATTTATTTTTTATAAGCAATTTGTAATAAATGAAAAATCTAAGGTTACTGTTACGCATGAAGGACATTTGAACAGTAGAACAATGATTAATGATTGATAAATCAGTAGAAGAAATTCTTACCAAATTCTTTAGGTACAGTTATTGAATAATGGCAAGTCTGTCCGGCAGTGTAGTTATGAGGATAACTTGGTGATAAAACCACTCCTTCTGATCCAGTATACTGCCCACCACATGGTGCTGGAAACAAACCAGAAATGTGTTGTATTAATTACATTTGTTTGCAGTGGTGTAGCCTGAAAATGAAAACCTACAGATTATAAAGTGACAGTTTAGTGCTTTTGCTTTTGTTTGCTTTTCCTATAATGATGTTCCTAATGGTTCTTTCTCAAGATATGTTTTTATTAAAATTTCCAACAAATCAGAAGACATGAGGGTCTTACCTGACTACAAGTATTCATACAGGACAGGAAATTTAAATTACTTAGCTGAAAGTAGCTCTAAACACAGATACAAGGTTTGTTTGGTTTTTTGTTTTTTGTTTGCTTTTTTTTTAATAAATGACTACATTTATCTATATGTTCTTGAAGAAAAAAAAACAACAACAACCAAAAAAAAACAACTCAGAAAAAGGAAAAGGTACTGCATAAGTAAACAGGATGATAGAGTTTTCTTGGATCTCAGGAATACATCGCTATGCTAACAGTACCCTGCACAGAATGTCATGGATTCTGCTTTGTGAATGTATACTTGCATTTCCTTGCTTTTCATAACTTCCTAGTGATTAGCAAAAGAGCATATAGATAATACATATAAAAAAATCTTTGGATTTGTATATAAAAACAAACTTTTTTACAACTACAGAAGCCAGAAGCAATATTTAAGAACAGTGGAACCTCAACCTTCAAGACTAGTCAGGTAAGTAGTAGTCTGGCCTGTATCAGGAGAAAAAAGTGAGCAATGCGTATGTTCTTTTCATGTATCAGCAATGAACGTGGCATGCTAAGGGACTGCCAGATTTACCAACTGTAAGTGAAAGTATGACATCACAGGAAGTCTGTGTCTTAAGGATTTCTCAGGAAAAGCCAAAGCAGGGAGTTGATGAAAGTGATGTGCTTTTTCAGAAACAGCTAACATAAGGAGTGGCTATTTTCAAGTCAGAATACCTCCTTGTTTTGGACAAATAATATGAGAAAAGAAGAAAATTAGCAAATACCTATTTTCTATATATTGAAAAAAAGTCTTGTTGTAACTTTTCTCAACTTCTGACAACTAATGGAAAAGTTTATTTCTTATCAAAATCTTCAAAAATGTAAATCTTATAATAATTACATTAGTTATATGCAACCCAGTGCTCTTTTTTTTTTTTGGTCAAATTATTTCATCAAATGCTACTAAAACCTATAGATTTTACAATAATAAAAGATAGTTGTACAATGCCATTTTACCCAAGGAGCCAACAATGAAATAATTTTTTAAAAATTTGAGACAAATAAAAAAAAATATTAAAAAAAGAATAATCACATCTTTTTTTTTTTTTTTTTTGTGCAAGGAAAAGATTATTGCCTAATCTAAACAGTTCTAACAACTGTCTGGAAAGCAGCTCTGAGAAGGACCTGGAGTACAGGTAGACAACAAGCTTATTGGTCTGGGGCTATCGAAGGACCCTGCTACCAGGTCCTGGCTCTGCTCACTGGGCTCATGTGCTGTGGGACTGGGAGTAATGAGTGAAGGTAAGCCTGAAGGTCATGCTTGGCTCCTGGCTCATCTGCCCTTGTGGGGCGGACCTACTCTGTCTGCTCCCTGACAGCATCTGGGCTTTAAAATGACATTTGAAATACCTCTAAAGTTTAACTACCTTATACAGGTAGCAATTAATACTACAAATCTGTGTCTTCTCTTAGCTGCTTGTATGAATTATTCAAAATACAATCTAATGATAGAAGATGAATTTAATCTATCCGTAGGCTAAACAGGACTAGGTGGGTGAGGTGAAACTCAGATATCATAAGGAACCATGAATGCCGTGAATTTCAAATCTATATTTTTTCTCTCCTTGCTTTGAGGATACCAGGATACTAGGCTCCTGGACTTTGTGGTGAATTGAGGTGAAATTCTCAAGTCATGAACATTTCACTTGAATATATCACCTGTTTTAAATTTATAACAAATACAAAAGTTACAGAGCTGTAAAAATGTTCCCTTCTAAAATGTATTTTACTACTTTCAGGCATATCTTTGATAACATCCATGATAATATCTTTGTAGTATATCCACTCTGTAAGGAAAGCCTGTGAGTGTTTAGGTCAATAAAGGTGCAAGAAATGTTCTTTCACAGATTAAGGCTGTAAAATTTACCAGTATCGTGCTGTGGCAGTAAAATATATCCTAAACATACCTCTCAAAATAACATTTGTTTTAGTGAGTAAAGCTGACTTTTTCAGAGGATGTAAATTAATAATGAAAATAATATGCTTCAAACGTTCCATTAGTATTTCAGAATATACCTACTGGTGGTTGCTGGCTGTCACCCAACTAAAAATGAAATCTGTTTTCATCATGTTTGACTCTGAAATGCTACCTTAAAAAAAAAAAAACAACCCACAAAAAACCCAAACAAAAACAACCCACAATAAAAACTACACCACAAAGACATAAAATTGAATTAATGCACTTAATTAGGGTAATTGATTTACAGAACTACGTGCATCACTTTCAGACATTCGTAGTGTTTACGGTAATCATTTCAGGTTCTTGTCTACTTTTTATGCTTCAAAATTTGTAATGTTTATTCATACAATATTTTAAAGGATTTCAAAATGAGGCAACTAGCTACCAGCATAAATGAAGAAATATAAACTCAGAACACTTGTTAAAATTGTGTCATGAGCATTTTTGTTTGGTATTTTGCATTTTGATTGAGTTAAGATGTATATTACAAGAGGGCTTTGTGTGACAACAAAGGTGAACTTGAGTGTACTTTGGTTTTGGCTTCCCATGTGAATCCTCCCTGTAAAATTATGTATAAATATGTTTTATATGTATTTCATACCTATATTTAAACAGAATTTCTTTTGTTTAGACTTTTCACTCACATCACTGTTCTTTTACTTTAAATTATTAACAGCTCAATTTTACTCAAGACTCTCCTGTGACAAAAAGAATGTTTTACTTCCTCTGGATCTTTGGCACAGACCTCATTACAGTACTATGGTAAGCTAAGATTTACACGGATCGAAAAAGCTTGTGCATATTCAGTAACCTGTGGTTCCACTATAACCAACAATTTGAGACTTTTGTTCTTCTCATAATTCAAGACTATTTTATTAAAGAGATAAATCTTTCTTTATCTAGGTTTACTCCATACTAGAGACACAGTTGTAGCAGTAATCATGTCCTGTGTCATATAAATGTCTGAAGTCATAACAGTGTGTGGTTTAAAATATTTAAAATGGAACACATAGCAAACCACACTAAGTAAATAGACTTAAAGTACTTTCAAAAGCATTTATTCCAGCGTCAAGATATCCAATCTTTCTGCTTCTTTATACACTCAGTATTATTTAGAATAGGTATCACAGCATCTCACTATTGTATTAATTGTCACCTTGGAATATGAATTATAATTACTGAGACAGAAAATTAAAATTACATCTCAGGGTTACAGCTAACTAATTCATGCTCCATCACTTGTTTCAGCATTTGTGTTGTATAAATATAGAACAATCTTAGCAAATCAAAAGAAAGTTACATATATTAGTTATTGTCAATAAAGTACTAAATGATTTATGTTGAAAAATTATCTCCTGTAAAATTTTAGACTTTTTAATTATCTATTAATGATCCTCAAAATGAACTCAGTGTCAGATACTGATGTCTATTTTGTTAAAATACAGCTGTAATATATATCTGCCAGCCTATTCTAGACCTTTATTTCTGGGTGTAAAAAATAGAGGATTAAAAAGAACATTCCCTTAATTCTTTATTTCATATTTTATAAAGTGTTATAATGAAAGATACCATTTTAATCACAAATTATTTAAGAGGATATACCTTCTCCTTTAAAAAAACTTATGAAAATAAATGATTTTTAAATTTAAATTTGAATTTCTGTAAAGACACAAAAATAAGATGAGAAGTATCTCAGTTTACAAGGTGAACCATTGATTTTACTTTTTTTTTTCTATTAAAGTTAAATTATTGTCATGTCCCAGGAAAAGCTGCATTCTGCACTCATTATAACTAAAATAATCATCCTGCTGTTCCATGTGCTCTAAATATTCATCATATGGAGGGAAAAACACTTGCTATTTTTATTTTAAAACCTTTAAAAAACAAAGTTACTGAATCAACAACCCCTAAGAGAAAAATACTCATCCCAGTTTCTCTTTTTTGTTGATTGTGGCCAACAAGCCACATCAAATGTGGCCATCAGCACCCTAGGATAAGTGTTAGGACGATTATTTCCCAAAACAGCTAGGAGGTGATCCTTCTCCTCTACTCAGCACTGGTGAGACTGTATCTGGGATACTGTGTTCAGTTTTGGGCTCCCCAGTACAAGAAATACATGGATTTAGTGGAGTTAGACCAGTGAAAGGCCACAAAGGTAATTAATATACTTTCACATGCTGAGAGCTAGAACTGTTTAGCCTAAGAAATAGAAGGTTTGGGGGATCTTATCAGTGTATATAAATACTTGATGGGAGGAAATGAAGAAAAGGGAGGAGCTAGGCTCTTAATAGTGTCCACTCACAGAACAAGAGACAGTTATTACAAATTAAAACTCATGATGTTCCATCCTAAAACAAGAAAACGCTTTTCTATTGTACAGATAGTCAACACAAGAAAACGTTGGCTCAAAAAGGTTGTGGAGTCCCCATCCCTGGAGATACTTGAAAACCAACTGGATATGATCCTGGGCAATCTATTCTAGGTGACCCTGCTTGAGCAGGGTTGGAGTAGGTGTTCTCCAGAAGTGTCTTCCAATTTCAGAGATATGTACAGGGGTCCATCCAGGAGATAAGCTAATTACAGTGTAGGTTTGAGGACCATTCAGGAGACAGTTAGAAACAGAACTTTAAACCAGTCCATACAATATAATTCAGGCAGGGAGTGAAGGTCCAGAGAGAACAGCCTCCGTCCCATGCTTACTCCTGCACTGTGCCTAAAAGATTTTAAAGAGTGCTATACAGTCTGAACAAAAATCATGCTTGGAAATAGTCTAACAACTTGAGTCTACTCAACAACCCATATCCAGTCTCCAGTCCTTGCTCTGAGCACAACTGAAACACCATATGCACAGTTTAAGTTGATACTTCTAAAACGCAATTCTGAATTACCACCACTAAGAAGGTAATACCTGAAAACACCTTGAGACTATGTGGGAGTACAGATCAATCCCTTTTATTATAAATTAGTCATATATTGAAGCTCCATTTTGTCTAAAGGACTGCCACAGCTTGCAGTCAAAGAAACAATAAATTGGCAACTGGTAATTAAAAAAGAATAGAAAAAAGTCGGTAGGTCAGTAATACTTCATAATTATTGTTTGCTCTATTTTATATGGATTCTTATAAAGATCAGAAAGCCTTCCACTAAAATTGATGTAAAGGGGAAATCATGGAAACTTACTGTCAAATTATTATTATGAACATAATAATATGTGTTGATTTCCAAATCTATTTTTAAATAGTTAATATGTTACTGAATGAGCTATAGTCAAAAACTCTTAATTTTTATTTTTTAGTTTCAGACGCTTTTTAATGCAAGCTATATGCATAGAAATAGTATTAACATTCTCAGAGACTTAGAAACTCTGGATTCACTGGAAGGACAGGGAAAATGGTAAGAAAACAGTGTATACCATTACAAGATGGCAATACTCGGTTCCATGCTGGCTTTCCATCTGCACCAATTACACATGTTATAGTTGAAGGATCAATAATCTTATATCCAGAATCACACTGGTACGTAATGGTCGAACCAAGCTTAAAGTCTGTTCCAATTCTTGTCCCATTCATGATGTTTCCAGGATCAAAACAAGCTTCCCGTGGCTTTTCTGTTAAAATGAATTAAAGGAAATCTATATATACTTTCAATTAAAATAGAAGAGCACAAAATTGAACACTTATCAGTGTTTTTTTCCCAGTCAGTTTACATTTTTCAAGAGCTTATTAAAATATATTTCTTGTTTCTATATGATTACTACAAGGTCATGGAAATTTGCATTAGATTGGTTATCTGGCCAAGGAAATTATACTGAAAGGATCTAACCAAGAGCATTTTCTTCCTACCTTTTGTCAGTAGAACTCTCCAAAAGCTGAATTATTCCAATGAAGCTTAGTAATGAAACAGAAGAACTAGGATTTCTAGAATTCACCACTTAACACTATTTATGTTTTTTAACCAAGTATCATGATCAGTACTCAATAACTTCTGACTAGAAATTTGCCATGCTATGGAATAATTTAAACATAAAAAATTTATGGTCCTTTTATTATTTACAGCATACCTTCTTTCCTTGTTTTATGCTAATAAACTACATATTTTAATGAAATACTCAAGGAATATTATCAGAGAGCAAAACTAGATGTCCATAATCACAAAGTAAACATTGCCGAGGCGATCATCTTTGGTGCAGGCACTTTGTGCATCAGAGCAGAGGATTGTGGTGAATGGGGAGGGTTTCCTGATCCAGGCAAACCCAGGGGACCAGAGAGACCCACCAGGAGCTGTCAGCTTTCAGAGACAAGGATGGTTGACAGGGCAGACAGGGTGCTAACAGTGGCCATCTGCCACCCAAAAAAGGCAGTCCGAGAGAGCACAAGTGGTCAGGAGTGCTGGAATAGGAAAGGCACACCTAGCATGGTGTGTCAAACAGAACCTGGCAGGGCAGTTTGCACAGCAGCTCCCACAGGAGACTGCTCTTGGAAGGAGGGACATTCCACAAGCCGAGTAGGACTTCAAGTCAACATAACCCAGCAACCAGGTCTGCACAGGTCAAGGACACTCATGCTACCTGACCCTCAAGGTAGAATGGGGCACTCATCTGAGAGCAAAGGCTGCAGCTCTGGCTGGGAGTCTGCACCATCTACCCCAATGGTGGTAGCACAAGTACAGGCTGGGCAGAGAATGAATTGAGAGTAATCCCCAGGAGAAGGACTTGGGGGTGTTGGTTGGTGAGAAGCTCCATGCTAGCTGGCAGTGCGCAGACAGAGCCCAGAAAGCCAATTGTATCCCTGGCTGCATCACAAGGAGTCTGACCAGCAGGTCAAGGGAGTGGATTCTCCCCCTCTACTCTAGTCTTGTGAGACTTCAAATTAAGAGCAGCCTCCCAGTACCCAAAATGGGTCTACAAGAAATCTGGAGAGGGACTTCTTACAAGGGCAGGTAGTGATAGGACAAGGCGTAATGGCTTTAAACAGACAGAGAGGAGATTTAGATCAGATATAAAGAAGAAGTTCTTCACTGTGAGGGTGGTGAGACACTGGAACAGGTTTCCAAGGGAATCTGTGGCTGTCCCATCCCTGGCAGTATTCAAGGCCAGGTTCAACAGGTCTTTGAGCAACCTGGTCTAGCGGAGGGTGTCCCTGCCCATGGCAGGGTGTTGGAACTCGATGATCTTTAATGTCTCTTCCAACACTAACCATTCTATGATTCTGTATATTTTATATAAATATTAAATAATGTACTTATTGTACTGCCTTACTGTACTGCCCTTATTGTACTTAATGTACCATTGAGAATAACTTTTACAAATACACTGCTCTGCACATATACTTTATTACTTCTTTTAACTTTCAGTTGCGTACAGGCACACGCATGAGATATAGACATCAATGTGCTCAGCTTCCATGATCAAGAATAAGAAGCTGAGGCAGCACCTCTGCTGATGAAAAACAGCTTGATAAATCTTCGCACAGAGGAAAATCAAGCTAGAGACAGCATCTGTGACAAGAAAATTAACCACCATTTGAAATGTTTACCTTTAATAAACAGTCAGTATAACCCATTTTCTGGCTAGTAATAGGTTCCCCCCAGAAAATGCAATTATTGTCCTGCAGTAGTTATAAAAAAAATGAACATGTAGTTTCAACAATAAAGTGGAAAGCAAAATGTATTGTTATGTATCAGCAAGGAAGCTGCAGCAGTCATGTATTCTAATTGGGTAAGACAATTACATTATTCTACAACTCTTTTCCAAATGCTACTGTTGATGTGCATCTCCTAGCTATATTATTTTTTTCTAGAAGATGAAAACATACATAAGTGACTTCTTCGCCTTGGTCTTCACTGGCAAAGGCTCTGACGACACCACCCAAGTCTAGGAAGGCAGACACAGGGACTGTGAGAATGATGACCCTAGGCCCACTGTAGTAGAGGATCTGGTTAAAGACCATCTTAACCTGAACGTACAAAGTCCATGGGACCTCATGGAATCCACACATGGGTCCTGAAGGAGCTGGCAAATGAAGTTGCTAAGCCACCGGCCATCATGTTTGAAAAATAATGGCAGTCAGGTGAAGTTCCCTATGACTGGAAAAAAGGAAATATAACCCCCATTTTCAAGAAGGGAAAATGGATGACCCGGGGAATTACAGACCAGTCAGTCTCACCTCTGTGTCTTGCAAAATCTTGGAGCAGATTCTCCTGGAAGGCATGCTAAGGCACATGAAAAACAACAAGGTGCTTGGTGACAGCCAGCAGGGCTTCAATAAGGGCAAATCCTGCTGACCAATTTAGTGGCCTTCCATGATGGGGCTACAGAACTGATGGACAGGGGTACAGCAGTTGATGTCCTCTACCTGGACTTGTACAAAGCATTCAACACCATCCCACACGACATCTTTGTCTCTAAATTGGAGAGACAACAATTTGATAGGTGGACCACTCGGTGGATAAAGAACTGGCTGGATGGCCACAGACACAGAGTTGTGGTCAATAGCTCAGTGTCCAGCTGGAGACCAGTAATGAGTGGTGTCCCTCAGGGATCAGTGTTGGGACTGGTCTCATTCAACATCTTTGTTGGTGACACGAACAGTGGGATTGAGTGTGCCCTCAGCAAGTTTGCTGATGACACCAAGCTGTGTGGTTCAGTTGATAAGCTGGAGGGAAGGAATGGCATCCAGAGAGACCTTGACACACTTGTGAGGTGGGCTGATGCCAAGCTTATGATGTTTGACCATGCTAAATGCAAGTTCTTACACCTGGGTCAGAGCAATCCCAGGCACAGCTACAGGCTGGGCAGAGAGCCATTCAGAGCAGCCCTGCGGAGAACGACTTGGGGGTGTTGGTCAATGATAAAATTAACATGAGCCAGCTTCAGTGTGCACTCACAGCCCAGAAAGCCAACTGTATCATGGGCTACATCTAAAGGGGTGTGACCAGCAGGTCGAAGGATGTGATTCTGCCCCTCTACTCTGCTCTCATGAGACCTCACCTGGAGTATTGTGTGCAGTTCTAGTGTCCTCAACATATAAAGGTCATGGAACTGTTGGAACAAGTCCAGAGGAGGCCACGAGGATGATCAGGGGACTGGAGCACCTCCCATATGAAGATAGGCTGAGAAAGCTGGGGCTGTTCAGCGTGGAGAAGGCTGCGTGGAGACCTCATAGCAGCCTTCCAGTATCTGAAGGGGGCCTATAGGGATGCTGGAGAGGGACTCTTCATTAGGGACTGTAGTGACGGGGCAAGAGGTAACAGGTTCAAACTTAAACAGGAGAAGTTTAGATTGGAAATAAGGAGGAAATTCTTTCCTGTAACAGTGGTGAGGCACTGGAATGGTTTGCCCAGGGAGGTTGTGAATGCTCCATCCCTGGCACTGTTCAAAGCCAGGCTGGACGAAGCCTTGAATGAGATGGTTTATTGTGAGGTGTCCATGCCCACGGCAGGGGGGCTGGAACTGGAGGATTGTAGGGTCCTTTCCAACTCTTATCTATTCTATGATTCTATGGCATGAAGGAGAATTTCTGTGTTCTTCCACACATTTAGGGAAAACAATTTTTAAAACCTGTATCAATGCAAAGAGGTATTTGGCAGTTCAGTATGAGTTCATCTAGAAGTAAACAGATTTGAGTCTCAATATATACTAAATAACAGTTCCTTCCCTTTACGTTTTCATTGATTATGGTGCAAACAGTACCTTTATAGTCAATGGCAAATCCTGACATTCCAACAGAAGCATCACTGCGAAAAGCCAGAAACAGGCTGCTACCACTGCTCTCTATTCTTTCAGGAGCCTGTGAGCCTTGAAAACTACCAATTAGAGGACTGTTGGAATCTTCCCCTTCATAAATATGTAGAAAATCGTAACTGGGTTCCATATTGAAACTGAAAATAAAGGAAAAAGAGAATTAAGTCTTCATTTCTTTTTTGTGAGTTAAAAACTACTGTGATTGTGGCTGCCAATCTTCTGCCTAACACATTTTCTTCTCCAGAAATAAAAGCCCTTTAAAATACGATCCACAGTGAATATTTACTAACTTTCAACTGATTTGAAAACCTTCACTTTTCCAAAATATCTACTATCCAGCCATCTATCAGGCTCTGTCTACAGTCAATGAAAAAGAAGCATATACTCCCAACAATCTTAACACCTTTCTAAAGATGAAATTAATCACCTGCAGCAGAAAGGCCACCTCTTACCTGCGATCACAGGAATGATCCAGAAAAATAGCCTAAATTAAAAGTCTAGCTTTTACTTGCCTTAGCTGGTTGATATTAAGTCCACCCATCAGAAATACAAATTTACAATTTTTGCTCTAAGATGCTTTTTCATATGGAAAGACCACTATCCTGGTATTTGCCTCTGTTCATAACCAAATTATATCAGAGAACAATCATAAATTAAGATGCAACATTATTATTCTTCTTATTAAACCATCTATGCTATGCTGTATTTTATGACATTTATATCTTTAGAAAAAGCAATAATGAAGATCAATGTAATGTCTTTCGGAGGAATCTGAGATGAGTTCTGAGACAATATAAACACACAAGCATTTTTATGAGAAACTTATACAGAGCTAGATAGAAGGAAACACTAGGACAGCTAAAGGAAATACGAGTAAACCTACATAAAAACAAACAAAGAAAAAAAAAAGCAGCCAAAGGCTCACTCAAGTGGCTGGATTTTTCTGTTTCTATTTGTCTTTGTAAACCATATAAAGAAACATTTGGCTTTTTTGCAAGTGTGCTGTTCAGCTGTTTTCCTTTCTATCATATCAGTTAGTACTGTTAAACACAAACTTTTCCAAGTCATGTAATGTCAAATGAAAATAGTCTCATATAATGAATAATATTTCAGGGCCTATTTTCAAGAGGCAAGAGATGCCAGAAAAATGTTTTGAAACTTTTGCTAACACAAAGAATTTTTACTTGAGAGTTAGAAGAGTTGAAAGAAATAGAAGGCTAAAAAACAAAACCAAAGAAAAGTAAATTACACAGGGCACTGGTTTTCAATCTTCCTGTAGCCAACACAAATTTGACAAAATATATTGCATCTCTCTATTCTCAGCCCACAGCTTTATCCTATGCAGGCACTGCTGCCTTTTCAAAGCCCCTTTCTTCCTTGAGAATAGTACAGGTATTACCTGTAGCATACTGCCTAAGAATGAAAACTGTTAGAGAAAATGAACAGAAAATAGTTATGTTAAGAAAGTAGATTTTGTTGATGCCAAAGAAACATTACACCTCTTGATCCTATACCAAAGTTCTTGGGAGCATCTGAGGAGGTCCCTGCTGATTAGAAGCTAGTCAATGCTATGGCAATTTATATGAAGGGTGTGAGGGAAGACCCAAGGAACTACAGACCTTTTTTTGTTGGTTTTTTCTTTTTGTGGTTTGTTGTTTGGTTTGTTTTTTTTTAAAAAAAGGCTGTTGTACTGAGGAACCTATAAACCAAAATGAATGGAGCTTGGAGCTTTTAAATCAAGTGATGGCACATATATGTGATCTTTAATACAATCTTAGTGAATCATGTCACGTTGAAAACATTCCTGGAAAAATTACAGAGAAGATTATACTGGGTACAATTGAAAGCCATTTAAAGAATAATTCAATCATCAGTCACAGTCAACATGAGTTCACTAAGGGAAAATCTTGTTTAACTAATTTGATATCCTTCTACAATAAGGTCACCCACCTAGTGGATGAAGGGAAGGTGGTGAATGCAGTTTTCCTGGATTTTAGTAAGGCTTTTGATACCATCCCTCACTACATACTTCTGGATAAGCTGTCTGACTATGACATGAGCAGGTTCAAAGTGCAGTGGGTGAAGAACTGGCTGAAGCGCAAACCTCAAAGGGTTGTAGTGAATGTGGCTCCATCTACCTGGTGACTGGTTACCAGCCGTGTTCCTTGGGGTTCAGTTCCAGGGCCAGTTCTGTTCAATGTATTTATTCACACTCAGGATGCAGAAGTTGAAGGCACCATTACCATGTTTCTTGATAATACCAAACTGGGAAGTGCGGTTGACTATTGATGGAAAGATGCCCTGCAGCGGGACCTAGATGGGATGAAATTTAAGTCTAAATGGCAGATTTTGTGCCTGATACAGTGTAATCCCGGGCAGAAGTAGAAACTGGGAGAGGAGAGGCTGGAGAGCAGATCTACAGAAAGGGATATAAGGTACTGGTCAAGAGCAGGCCCAAGACAAGTCAGCAGTGAGCCCTAGCAGCCAGGAAGACAAACTGCATCCTGAAGTGCATTAAACACAGCATCATTACAGCTTCCTGAGGAGGGGGAGTGGAGAGGGAGGTCCTGAGCTCCTCTTACTGGTACCTTGTGGTAGGATACATGGGAATGTTTCAAAGATGAAACAAGGGAGGTTTAGACTGGAGATTAGGAAGCATTTCTTTACTGAGAGGGTGGTCAAACACTGACACTTCATGTAAATCAGAAGAGGTTTGTGACAATACATTAATAAATTTGTAAAGCAATCTCATTTTTCTATTACAAAGTTGCCAGCATGAATTTGCACACTTTTTCATTAAATACAAATCCATGTAACTCTCATGTACATTTATACTAAAAATACTACATCTATTAAAAAAAGTTTTCCATTTTGCTGTTTTATACTCATAAGAATAGAGGTAACAGTTTTGGTTTTCCCAGCCTTCTTAACTTGCATTCCAATTCCCCATTATTTTTGTTGTTCCAGTTTTCTACAAGTATTTACGAGATCAACAACCCCATAATCTACATCTTAAAAGGCCCTATATCTCCACCAGTCAGAAGATGGATGGGTTTGCAAGAATATTCTCCAACATCATACAGTTGTAAAAGGTAGTGCCAGAAACCTGGGAAGCTATAGCATAATCATTTCTTTCAGATTTCTAAGGAAGATATCTTTCTGGAGAATTTAAAAACTTCTAGCACAGAAAATCAAATCTAGGAAAAAATTTGGCAGTCCAGTGTGTATTACTGGACTGCAATTATCTATAACATGACTGGAAGTATAGCATAAGCTGCAAACTCCATTACAGTGCTCATATTTGTATTCCTTAAAATAGAATTCACAAACCAACCTGAATTCTGAGTAACTATAAATTTCTTTTTTTTCTAAATTGAAATGGAGCCTTTGAGCCGACTATGTGGGCAGTCCACAGAAATATGCGCCTACTATACCTATAATGTGATATCTTCAAGAGTGTAATGAATAGTAAACTATTCTCATATCTTAACACTATTTGATCGCACACCTGAAGAACAGAATTATCACATTCCTGTTTATATAATTCCAAGTACCTTAGGCTTCGATGTTTTAATTTTTTGTGTATTGGTATTTTACTAGAAAACATAATCACTCAACAAAAGAAACTGTTGAATTTTCAAACTTTTTTTTTGTTGGTTTTTGCTTGTGATTTTTTTATTTTTTTTTTTTGTAGAAATATTACACAACAAAATTCTGAACATGACATCATCTCTTCCTAAAAGAATCAGAATTGTATCAGCATCCCACTGAAGTCAACAGCAATGTTGCTATTAGCTGGAAAATCACACTTAGGACAGAGAACCTAAGAAAGATAAAAATTTTCATTTCATCCATAGATACAACAAGCAAGATGATTATTTAGGCCTGATTCAAATAGAAATGATAAACTGAACACAAGGATACAACTGTATCCCTGACCTTAAATATATGTAAAAACTGTTTCCAAGAAATGTAGTTTGATGATGGAACACACTGAGTAATTTAATTTTAATTATTATTATGAAAACATTATCTAGATGTCTTCCACCTCTTAAATAGGCCAATTTTTTTTCCCCTTACCTATGCATTCCAAACAAAGTATTTTTACTCTGTATTTGTAAAAAACTTTAAGAACTGAGTTACAGACAGAGTCTGCACTACGGTTCAAGTCTCTACTATAAGGTACAACAATGTAAATCAAGCATTTCTAAAGCTGACAGTTTTTCAAAGATATTTCACAAGTCATAGAATTTTTTGTTGCTCAGGAAGGTATTTGATATCAAAACTGCCATATAACTACATAGTTTTCTTTTATGTTATTTTTAAGCAATGATACAGCACACAACTCATGTACATTCCAGGACTTAGCCAGAGAATATAATTAGAAGCTTTAAGAAGTGATAAATGATGCCATTTTTAGACATGACATTTAAAATCTTTTTAAACAGAGGCATTCATCTAGAAATTTTACCTTTTGAATATCAAGGCAATGACAAAGTCAGGGTTTACTTTTATTCTCCAGTCACATTCTTTCCCAGGAGGATAAGGCTGTGGATAGTTAGGGGATAAAATAACTCCTGCTGGGCCTGTCAGGTTTCCTCCACATGCAGCTGTCACAATGTAAAAAGAAAAAGAAATATGGTCACATGTTAAATTCACAAGCACATATGAGCTATTAAACAGAAGTAAATTGACTTCTGTTTTTACTAATTTCCAGCTAACAAACATTTTTGTATTTTCCTTGCAAAAAGTCAGCTCTGTGCATATCCAAAAGAAGCCTAAAAAAACCTCTTTCTAAAGAAATAAAAATATGTAGTTAAATAGGAAGTCACAGAATCGTAGAATAGTTAGGGTTGGAAATGACTCTAAGATCCTGCATATTCTTGCCATTACTTAATGCAGGGTTTTTCTGACTGTAGATGTAACACAAAACAGTTTGATTCACTCAGTAATCAAGTACCCAAATAAAAAATCCAATACATTCATTTAATTACAATAAATTAAACATCACTTTGAAACAGATAAGGAATCCAACTTCCAAAGATGATAATCACATAGAAGTTTAACTAGAAAGTACAGTAGTAAACACAGGCTGCATTTATACTACAGAGTCACACAGACCGACAGGAATACATTTGTAGTCAAAATGGTAATAACAGCCATTTCTAGCCTGGTCCAAAGGACTGAATGCTCACTAGTTGTTTCAGTGTATCAAATGCACTCATAGAACATATTTTCCAGTTTAGTTTCATTCAAATGCTCCAAGAATATTCGAAATCATAAGCTGAAGTGAGAACAAGAAAATTTGCTTGGAAACAATGCTCCTAACCAAAATGAAGACATTGATAAAGGCATTCCCCTCATGGCACTTCTGAAAAAAAACTAAAAAGTATTTTCTTCTCCATTACTTATTTATTTGTTTTAAAAATTAGTGTATTTATGTATTTGAGGATTTTGTGTCTTCATTTTTGGTATTTTAGTAATTATTTTTGATCTCTCTTTTTCTTTCATTTTTATTTCTTTTCTGGCTTCACAAATACTGGTTCCAGTAATGTTTCACGTTTCTGAAATAACGTGTGTGTATGTGTGCTGATGACTGAGTCTGTTATAACCATGATGAAAAGTATGAAGTACAAATAGAGCAGAAAACACTAAACAATCAGGAATGGAAGTCACACAACCTTTTAGAGTACTGAGTAGCAAAGTTATTAAATGTAAATATTTTTTAATGTATAAGTCTGTAAAACATATAGGACAGTTGTTAGAGGATGTAGGAAGGCAATTAGGACAGCTAAGGCCTCCTTGGAACTTAATCTTGCAAGTTGGGTTAAGGACAATAGAAAGGGCTTTTTCAAATACATAGCGGATAAAACTAACACAAGAGGCAATATAGGCCCAGTGTTGAAAGAGGTGGGTGCTCTGGAGACAGAGGATTTAAAGAAGGCAAAGGTGCTGAATGCCTTCTTTGCCTCTGTCTTTACTCCTGCAGACTCTCCCCGGGGGCCCAAGATTCCTGTAGCCCCATAAAGGAGGAATATGCTTTGGTAGATGAGGATTGGGTTAGGGATCAGTTAAGCTATCTGGACATCTATAAATTGATGAGTCTGGATGGAATACACCCATGGGTGCTGAGGGAGCTGGCGAAGGTCATTGCTCGGCCGCTCTCCATCATCTTTGGTAAGTCATGGGAAACAGGAGAGGTGCCTGAGGATTGGAGGATGGCAAATGTCACACCAGTCTATAACAAAAGCAAGAAGGAGTAATTATAGACAGGTCAGCCTTACCTCCATCCCTGGAAAGGTGATGGAACAACTTATTCTTGACACCATCTCTAGACATATCAAGGATGAGGGGATCATTAAGAACAGCCAACATGGTTTTATGAGGGGGAAGTCATTTTGACCAACCTTATAAGCCTTCTATGAGGAAGTGACTAGGTGGAGGGATGATGGTACAGCAGTAGATGTGTTTTTTCTTGATTTCAGTAAGGCATTTGATACTGTCTCCCACAGCACCTTCATAGATAAGCTAAGTGTGGGCTTGATGATCAGTTAGTGAGGTGGATCAAGAGCTTGTTGAAAGGAAGAAGGCAGAGAGTTGTGGTCAATGGGGCAGAATCTAGCTGGAGATCTGTGACTAGTGGAGTACCTCAGGGGTCGGTGCTGAGACCACTGCTGTTTAATATTTTCATCAACGACCTGGATGAGGGAACTGAGTGTACCGTCAGCAAGTTTGCTGATGATACTAAACTGGGAGGAGTTGCTGACACACCAGAAAGCTGTGTTGCCATTCAGTGAGACCTGGACAGGCTGGAGAGTTGGGTGGGGAGAAACTTGATGAAATTCAACAAGGGCAAGTGTAGAGTCTTGCATCTGGGGAAGAACAACCCCATGTACCAGTACAGGTTGGGGGTTGACCTGCTGGAAAGTAGTGAAGGGGAAAGGGACCTGGGGGTCCTGGTGGATAGGAGGATGACCATGAGCTAGCAAGGTGTCCTTGTGGCCAAGAAGGCCAATGGCATCCTAGGGTGTATCAGAAAGGGTGTGGTTAGTAGGTCAAGAGAGGTTCTCCTCCCCTTCTATTCTGCCTTGTTGAGGCCGCATCTGGAATATTGTGCCCAGTTCTGGGCCCCTCAATTCAAGAAGGACAGGGAATTGCTTGAAAGAGTCCAGCGCAGAGCCACAAAGATGATTAAGGGAGTGGAACATCTGCCTTATGAGGAGAGGCTGAGGGAGCTGGGTCTCTTTAGCTCGGAGGAGACTGAGGGGTGACCTCATCAATGTTTACAAATATATAAAGGGTGAATGTTGGGATGATGGAGCTAGGTTTTTTTCAGTGATGTCCAGTGATAGGACAAGGGGCAATGGGTGTAAACTGGAGCATAGGAGGTTCCATGTGAACATTAGGAAAAACTTCTTTACAGTGAGAGTGACAGAGCACTGGAACAGGTTGGCCAGGGGGGTTGTGGAGTCTCCTACGTTGGAGATATCCAAGGCCCACCTGGACAAGTTCCTGTGTGATGTACTCTAGGTTACCCTGCTCTTGCAGGGGGGCTGGACTAGATAATCTTTTGAGGTCCCTTCCAATCCTTGGGATTCTGTGATTCTGTGAAACTGAAATAAGGACTTTATGAAAAATTCTAGAAGACACATAATGGCTTTACAGAACTCTTACGGCTTCTAATATTGTCATGTGTACAGCACTTCTTTAATCTGCTTTCCCTTTCAAAGTCTCCTTGAGTATGTGGAAGAATAACAATATGAATATGCTTTCTGCCCCAAAAACCTGTACTTTTCCTTTCTCTCCATCTTTATTTCCTTCTTCCTTTTGTATTTAGTTTCCTGTTTGTGTTGTTTGGGGGTTTCTTTGTTGTTTGTTTTTTTTTTTGTTGTTGTTGTTGTCTTTTGTTTTTTGGTTTTTTTTTTTTTGCTTTCTTTTTACACTATAAAGAAGTATTGAGTGATTATTATTGTTATTTACAAAAATAGTATGAATCTTCTAGACCATCAGACACCACATTTATTTTTTATTTTACGTAATTTTTTTAAATTTTTGAATAATCTGAGCATGTTTAGAAAACAAATCCACACTGATATTTAGACATTGCACACAAGGTATCCAGAAGACAATGTTCAGATTATATACTGTTCTAATTCTGCTAAATGATATGGAGTTAGAGACGCTAACCTGCGTTACCCTGAATACTCCCTAGTATTTTGAGGTATCTATAAACACTTCAGAGAAACAGAGACTGCAGTTGTTTGGGGATTTGCTGTTTTGGAAAGAGTCTCTCTATAATGGCTTGTAGAAAGAAACAGCATTATGTTTATTCCAGTGCTATTAAAACATATTGCATCTGGTTTTTAGGATCACGAAAATAAGTCTTCTTTTAATTATAAATCAGTAGGCAAAAAATAATCATAAATATTTAAAAAATTACTATACCTAGCAGATAAATTTTTACAGATGTTGATTAACTATTGTTAGAAGAGCTACATTCATGACCTTAAAATACATTTCAGCAAGATTTCTAAGCCTGTAATCATTAGCCTACTGATCTCAAAGAAACCTTTATGACATATAGGACCATAGAACCAAGAATCAAAACTTGTTTCAAAGAAAGAACTGCTCCCACCCTCTCCTGCTGTTATGGAAATATATCTCATTTCTTTAAACAGCATTGCCATTGGACCCCCTTCTCTGCATCTACCTTTCAAAACAAGCATCTGGCTTCAAAAAGAGATAACTTTAGCTTTCTAGGGATAGCACAGGATATTTATGTATAAAGCATATAAAAGAATTCAGACAATTTTCAGAATAAATGCTAAACTGCAGTTTATGTAACTAAATTATTACACAGAAGACCAAGCTAACAAGACCATTTCAGTGAGAAATCTTTTTATCCAAATTACTGCTTCCATTTAATAATTTCTCTTAGACTTTGTTAATTTTAACTTTGTATGAAGTTTAAACAATAGAACACAGTAAGAAAATGACATCCAAAACCAGTGTTAAGCTTGAGAATGAGGCTGTCAGCAACTGTAAGTATGAAATAACTCGGTTCTGAAAAGAGCATCACTCTGGTATGAGCGTCACATATATGCACACTAGTTGAATAAGGAATCTGATCTGTATTAATCTTTAAAAGAGACTGACATTTCATCTGATTACCTATGCACGTAGGAGGATCAGGTTGCCAAAAGAATCGGTTATTCAGTTGCACACATGTAATTTTAGCCTGTCCTTGAAGTTGATAACCAGGGTCACATTGAAAGGTGGTAGTGTCTCCAGGCTCTCTGCTGTCTCCATATCTAGTACCATTCTGTGGTGTCCCAGGATCGTTACAGGTTGCTGCAATAGAAGCTGTAAACGGATGATGAAATAAATCTTTAAGGGGTAGATATTAAACATACATAATTAAATGCACAATATTTTTACATGAGCATTCCAACCAGAGGCAATATTATTTACTCATAAGTTAATACAGGAAGGTACTTTGTTTCATTTTTACAAGAATCTGCCCACTGAGATACACTGTGATCATGTTGGATTCCTGCCAGATTCCTTTGTATAAAATATGGCCTGAAACATGCACAAGCTTTTCTTTTTCTTTCTTTTTTTTTTTTTTTTTTTTTTTGTCCAGTTAATGCATCAAAAGAGCTAGTAGCTCCTTTTCTCACTTTAATGTTCTGGTTATCAACACAAATTTCTTCATGCACTTTGATGCTTTTTTGCACAATAGACTAAGTAGCATAATATTAATAACATTGGTTTATAGTCTTAGTATCCTGCAGCATGAAAATGCTATGTTTACCAAGTGGCTGAATCAAATAGCAGTTTTATGTAGCCCTGAAGTTCCTGTATCAGGTGCAAGCAACAACTTTCTTAGGATTCATTCAAAATGAATCCAAGCAAAATATCTTGCCTATGTTTAGTCTCCTGAGTTTGGATAAGGATTTTACTTTGTAAAAAAATAAATTAATTAAAAAAAAATTAATTATAAAAGCTATGTTAAACTGAGCAGAACAATCAGTACGGTATGATTTAAAGCAAATATACATCCATTATGGATTTGTGGAAGATGTCAGGTCTTTTACACTGGCTTTAGGTATTCAACATGCTGAGTTGCAATAAACACTGCAGTCTTTGCAAGGAGAGAATGTATTCAGAACAGTATGCAGCACTTCAAGTGCTTGGGTTTCAGGATAGTGTTATAAATTACAGGCCAAAAAAGACCAAGAACATAAAGTAATATTTCTTTATGCTTGATCATCACTTTCTGTTGTTTTAAACAGAGAGGCACAGACTCTTCCATACCTCCTATAAATGATGTGTGTTAGTGACAGACTGTCCTCCCTCCTTTCTTTTTTGGGATGAGGTTTCTTTTTGGTTGTTTTTTTTTTGTTTGTTTGTTTTTGTTTTTTTTTTCATTTTTTTCTGTTTCAATCCCAGGAAACATTACTATATTATGAGAATGATTTTGCTAGCTCATTTCAAATAGGACAACCTAAAGGCTTTCATAAGACAGACTTATGAAACTATGTAGGATAACATCACCACTATGCAACCTCTATGCCCATAATGTGCAGGCAACCCTTTTTTTGTATCAACAACTGCATCTACTCCTTCCATCCACACCAGAAGAGTATACCACTATAAGAAACAGCAAGAATAACTAAACATTTGAAAACTGAAACAATTATCAATTTGTACAACTGGAAGGTTTTTTGGTTTTTTTTCTGTGTTGCAAGTTTTCAGGAGACAGTTTGAAAAAAGAATGAGCAAAATGAGAAACAAACATTTTATATTGGTACAATGGTTTTCTCTATGTTCTAGCAAATAGGGGGTCACTTAGACAAATCACAGGTACTGTATAAGATCAATAGATATCAATTTATGGGTTCTGATAATTAACACACTACAAAGGCACTTTAACATGTCATTATTCATATTTTTTTATGATGTTTCCATTCCAAAAGAGTGTCTCATAACTTGGGATGATTCCTGTATCTAAATGAAGTCAAAGATATGGCAGGTTTTTTAGAAGTGGTGGACTTTTTTTTCCACCAGAATTTATAAGCATCAATCCCAGAGTTAAAGTATTGCTGTCATTACCGATGAGTACTGTGTAAACATTCCCCAGGCACCACTCTAACAATTTACATGACATCCCATATTAGTGCAGTTTACTAAATGTATACTTGGCCACAGGGGATGGAAAACATGGTCATGACATCAGAGAAGTGTTTCTCATTTGACAGACAATAACAGCTCTAAAGAATGGATCACTAGAGTGCATATTTGTTACGGAATTGTAATTCTTTCAAGTAAATAAACATCAACCCATCTCTGCCATTAATCAGTATCTTTTTCTCCATAAAATCTCTGAATATCTACATTTTCTCCTTAAAAGGTCATGCAATATAATACCTCAGCAAATAACATCTTTTCAAGTTTGACTGTGTCAAGCATGCGCCTATTATGAACGACTGATGCCTTTTAATATTCATTTCAAGGTTAATCTCCATTTCTTATAAGAAAGTTCTAAATTTTATAAACAATCAAAGACGTTTAGTAAGCATCAAAATATCTTCATGCATTTGCTCTTGCAGCCTCAGAAGTTATGTATTGGAAACCAACAAACCTATTTATCATGCCAAATACATTTGATCCTAATTAAATAAAACATCAGCCATTTAAGAACTGATGTGTCATCTAGCAAAGTGAACATTTAGACAGTCAACTTTTCAACTTGTCTCCTTTCCAAGTTGTTTTACTTCTCAAGATTCCCAAGAGGTTCTGTAACTGCATGAAAATTACACATCTACTACTGCTTCATTTGGTACTGTGCAAGTATCTAAAAGGTATAGAGGTTATATGCATTCATAAGTAAACAAGACATTAAAAATAACCAGTTCTTCGGTCCTTTATAACAGGCTCATTTCTTCTCAGCCCCTAGACTAATATGGAGACATGCAATAAATATCTAGATTACACACTTATGAGAGGCCACGTTCGTGCTCTGATGTAACACTGCCATATACAATTTAAAAAAAAAAAAAAACCCCGATGAATCCAGAAACTTGAAGCTGAACACAATCACAACACATATTCTACTAAGCAGGGAAACTAATAACTACATTTTAGATTCATGGATGCTAAATCAAATCAGATTTCATAGTCAGACTTCTTAGAAATTACAGAGAAAAATAGGTGCCTAAAATGGCATGGCCAGGAGAGAGGATCTGAATGCCATTAAGCTGGAAAATAATTAAATTGCTGCTTCTCAGTTCTTACACTTATGTTCAAAGCAGTAAGCTACATGAGAGTCAGTCTGTTACAGAGTAACACTCTGTAAAAGTTTCCCATCTCTTACTGTCTCCTCTGCTAAGAGAGGAACAGGCTTCTGTGTATGAAAAAGATGGAAACAGGTGTAGGTGCCAGAAGAAACGGCATCTGGCAAAACCACAAATTGCTAGGGAATTTCAGACCTCTGTAAGTTGGCAGTCACTGTGTTAAGACTCTGTTTTAAATTTAATAATCTTCCAGAATCCCATTTTAGACTTAGTTTTGATTTGGCTCTTGAAATAAATTTTCAAAATTGATTTAAAACTTCAATGAAAATCAATATAAGGCTGTTTCTGAGAATACAAAAACCTGTATTTTTGTGTGTCAGTAGCCTTGTGAGGAATATGCTAGATTTGTGCCTGATCTATACTTCACCTGAAAGAACCTTCTTTTAATTGTTTATTCAGCCTGTAATGTACTGTAGCTCACCAAAAAAAAAAAAAAAAAAAAAAAAAAGCAAAAAAACCAAAACACAGCCAAACCATCACCTTTATCAACATATTTTCTCATATATATGTGGTGAACAATCATCTATGCCATTTACTATAGTATTGTGTTGCAACACTAGTTTTTTGTAGTGGTTATAAAAATAATAAAGACTTTTCTGGAGCTAAGCTTGTAAATTGCAGACAGTGCACAAGCTTTCCCTGTTTAGTACATTATCTTTGCACAATAGGTCTGAGAAGGATTTTGGCATATCAAAGTACATTAGCATCAACCATGTATTTAAATGTATTGTCCAAGAATGTAAAGAAAAAAGAAACTCAAATGCAAATGCAAACCCTTTCTTTAAGTCTGAAGTACAAAAGCTGTTAAGTTTAGAGATAACCATCAAAGTAATCTACAAGCTTCATTTGTGCTTAGTTCCATGGTAACCAAATGAAGAAGGGCTTACCCTCTACGAGGCTGAGGATGATTTGCCCAGGCCATTAATTAGACGATGGACAGCAATGCTAAGACATTTTTATGAAATTATTATTGTGAACATCCAATGCAACAGCTATAGCATCACAGAAAGCAAAAGAAGAGACTGAATTGTGAAATGATTAGGTTATAGACTTTAAAATGGAATCATAAATCCTGTGACTTGTGTCCTTTTGTTTATTTTAACAAGGGAAGTCCATTTTCTTTGAACTCAAAATTTAGTTAGCAAAGCAAATATATGATTATGCATGTGTACATTTCACTTAAAATATATTTTTGTGCTAACCTCTTTTTCTTGATAATTTAATTGTGAATCAAACTGGAATAACTGCATGACAAATCCTAGCAATGAAGATTCTCTCATGGAAATGCTCCTACTACCTAAATGAACTAGCGCCAGCCATTAAGCAAGTAAGTAAAAGATATCTCAGCAATAAAAGAACAATTTACAAAATACTACTCAACAGCTCTAGACAGGTGGCAGTTACTGTTGGAATCAATGCAGACAAAAAAATGATCAAATGGAATTACAAAACCAGACAGAAGCAGGCATCATTGCTCAAACAGAATTAAGCCCAATGTTATCGGTAACTATCAGAACTGCTGATGCTTAAGCTCTTGTCAAACAAAGTAAGATATCAATAGATGTGTCACATCAGACAACAGTTTCCAAATGATTGCTCTAATTAACTGCTCCCTATAAGTTTTTAATTTCTATTATCATAATTGATGACTTGTGTTGTTAAGATATAGCCAGGTAACTTTACTTGTCATTGCTTATATCTGCATTTAATTCAAAAGCAAATTTTAAAAATATTGGGACAGCAAGCAACAGCAGAACTGGATTAAACCAACTATGAGAATGCCTTTATTTCATATCTTCGCTTTTAATAAAATGAATGTGTGTACTTCTAGTAAGACAGAAATATTAAAAAGAAATTGAGAAAAAAAATCTTTTTATTTATTAACATTTTACTATTTGTGATGTTACCTTTCTGTTCACATGAAAGCAGACACAGACATATTGTTAATTAACGTGTATTCTAACCAAATACTATGACTAAGAGAAATGAACAATGCCATAGAACAAGAGGTAGGCATAGAAAATGATCACAGAAGGGTCTGACTCTGGAAAAGGCAGACATTTCCAAAAATGTTTTTTCTATTATAAAAAGAGTGCAAATAATCCTTTGATGTATTTATAGCCTTGAGGAGCAAAATCTATGAAGCCAGCTGAGAAACTATGAATGCATTATTTAGTCAAAAAATAAAACATGGGTACAGTTCTCAAGTTACAATAGCTGAGAATTTAGTTCAAGGAAAAAGGTTAGACTTTAAGAGTAGAATTACTCTTAGGTATTGTTAAAACAAGGCTGATTCTGTAAGAATGATAATATGACTATCAACTGCCCATTCTGTTCCTATCATTTGCCACTTCCATTGGTTTTGTTAAATATCGAGAAAACAATTTATATGGCTAGATATAAATAAGCTCTCAATAAAATAAACTTTAGGTCAATAAAAGCAATGGACCATAGACTAGCACAGAATGAAAGCACTTTCAGAAGTTTAGACTAGCTGAAGATTAACATTCTCGGCAAGACTGATCTACTTCAAAATACATGGCTAGTCTCATTCAAGATGTCTTACAATATCCAAGGTATCTGCACAGACATGGAAGGTATGACCAGGGACTTACAGATGTATAACCTGGAGTGGCAGACTTAGACTAGCTAGGATACCTCATGGCATTTCAAAGGGAACTTAACACCTGTGAAAAGACAAGTAGGATTCATTTCACCTGCCCTGAGATGTTCAGGAGTTTGAAATATAGTGTATGTTAGTAGATCTAGACCTACAGCTGAAAAAAAGAAAAAGGCCATTTCAGATGGAAATTTATATCCCACTTCCCTTAGACATGTAAGACAGAACTAAGCTAGGTTACAAAGTTTCTTCTTGATGGTTAACTTAGGCAGGAAGTTTTTGCTGCCAATAACTTTGTTTCTTTGGAACAAAGAGGTAAATTAGCAAATTTGTCCATGCCCTTCTTCTGTTCACTTTTTGTATTACGACCAGAAAGAGTTGGTTCACATCCCTGGCTTGTAATATACAGCTTGAATGTATTTAACCCCCATAGTAAAGGTCAGTTTTGTACAATGAACTCCATTTATTGTCCTTTTATGCACGATTAAATGGTAATTAAGTTTTAATGAAAAGCAGTAGACTGATTACAATTAACATAATCACTCTTGTCAGTTCGTGTCCTCATGTCTACTTGCTGAGTTGAGTGGGCAAGACAGGGCACTTTTAATAGCGTTTAAACATTGTTTTTAAGCTTCAACCACTTACATTTTTCCATCAAAAATTCCTTTAATTACATTTACAATCAACAGTAAGTACTTTATAGGTGTTATTTTCTGAGCTACTTCATGCTATCTTTTCACAATGCCTCTTTTTTAGGCAGATGCAGCAAAGACATTTTAGAGTGCAAAGTGTAGAAAGTAATCAGCACAGCCACAGCACAGTGAAACAAATTCTCCAGCAGGTTTGCTCTTTAATGCTGTCATTAAACTGTTCATTTGACCATATATTCTCAGATGTATATCCTTTGTACAAGCCCATAAATTGATATTCATTGACACTCATCCGAATTGCATAATCCAAACCAGAAGTTGTATGTAAGTGTAAGAGGTCCAGAATATTGAAAGATTTCTAATCCTGTCCAATTCTGCACCTGAAGTTTACTTCTTGGATTGTAACTAATATTAAAATAAAATGAGCTCATTAATAAATGCAACACTTGAAAATACCTTCATAGTATTTGTAATATCAGTTACCTTCATAGAATTTGTAATAAATATCCACAACTTCTGGGATAACCAGAAAAAGTTTAAGCAACTTCAGTTCATTACTTAATGAACTTTAAGAATTACAAACTACTAAAGTAGTGAATTTTCAACACCCTGTGCAGCTTTGCTATAAACTGGCCTACAGGTTGAACACATAAGGAATGCTACAGCATGCAGAGATCCTCACTTAGCCATAGGTTGATTAGTTTAAATCCTTTACAGATCAAGGCCATAGTGGTCTGCCTATTACCTCAAGGAGACTAAATAAACTAAACTCATATTTTTAGATTAAACAATTAAAAATTTACTTTAATATATTCCTTAAATCATATATTTTACTCCTTACAATTAAAAATTAATAAAACATTCCAGTTGTCAAGCAGGGTGAATGAAACTTTTAATATAAGTTTCCCTTTACTTGAGCATTCAGTTTTTCACCAAAGTTCTTCACCACTAATTCCAATTAATTATAGTAAGACATACTCAGCAACTGCTAGCATGATCACTGAGTGCATCCACTAAGATGGCAAAATCAATTCTTCACCCTTAAGGCATTAAATTATCTCCTACTTACCACAAGTATCACTGAAGGTCAAAAAATGTAATAACAAATCTGTTTAAATACTTTCCTCCTTTCAAAATCCTTGCATAAACTTAGAAGTAGTTCCATAAAATACAACATACAATGTGTTTACCAACCTTAACAGAATAAAAAACACCTTTATTTCCAAAAATGTAAAATTTATCTTCTTTCAACAACATGAAAAACAGCATACTGGTCAGAAATTTTAGAAATGTTGATTTTATTCTGTCTTTGACTAATTTTTGCGTTCTTTTATCGAGGTATCTTAGGGCTGGTAGAAGAGACTCTGGTTTGGGGGGTACAGCAGTCAGAAAAATCCAGCAAAATTAATTAAATGGATAAATGTAAAAGACATTATTCAGAGACCAGGAAATGCCCAAAGTATATTTCCTCATGAAATAATAATGAGAGAAAACTTATCTGTGCCCTTTGCATCTGAATGACAGCACTTACAGAGGTTTTAAACAATACTCCTACTCTTACATGCTTTATTAATTCATAGTTTTCCTATGCTGCTGAGCAGAAATACAGATGTGTAAGGATTCAACGACTAAGAAAATACAATGATACATTCTCCCTCCAGTCCTACCCTCTGTCTTACAATTCATCATATCATAGAAAAACTACACATAGTTAATTTTATGGTATTGATCACCTCTACAATATCGATAACAATATTCTTTCACTTTAGACCTGAAGATGAATTAGATCCATTTAATACCAAATTTTAAAATCTATTACAGTATGGTAAAATGCATTTTTCAGTTTAATCATGTACACAAACATTTGTTAAGGTCATAAAAATGACGCATGATGCAACCAATTTGTGAGAAAAAAAAACCCAAGCAACACAACGTATAAACACAAAATAATATATTGTTAGGTAGCACTGGCAGGCACATAAAAAATTATCACTGTAGAAGGAAACGTATGTATGTACAAATCCACTTCGACTTGTAAAATAATGCTAATTAGACAATGCTAGGCATATGGCTGCTGTGGAAAATAAGGAAAAAGAAAACTTAAACTTCAAAGCAAATACAAAACTTCTCCCTTGTTGTAGCTATTTGCATAAATATATGATTAAAATTATCTAGGTTTTTAAGACTAAATTATAAGATGAGGAACAGCTAATATATATAACATATTAATAGCATATATTAATATTATATTTGAGATGAAAAATTATTTACATACTTGAAAATTGAATGGAGAAGCCTGATTTGCTGATGAAAAAATCACTGTCAAATTGTAATGTTAATGAGTTGAAAGTGCTGTGAATATCTTCTGGAAGGGCTGAGCCACTCCATTCTTTCAGAAGGATGCTGCTATCAATAGGCCCATCCCACACCTTCAAGATGTCATGAGCGGCCTCAGTGTCAAAAACTATAAAATGCAGACTGCAAAGAGAAATTAAAAGCACTGTACATTACTCATCAAACACAATTTCACAAAATTCCAAGCAATCATTCCCAGATTGTAGTTAGTTTTGGGATGTTGTTTAGGACTGAAAAAGGGCTGGTGGCCCTGCAGTTTTACTCATATTTCCTGTTGCATAAGCTTATTTTGGAAGAGAGATGCCATTCTGCTCTATAAATGCTTGAATTACAGAAAACACCACTGTGAGTCATACAGTACTTGTTTTGTAAATTAACTTATCCCTTAAATATCTAAAACAAAAATAAGACCTCTGGGTTTGTATAGTTTGGAGAGAAGGAGGAGTGTACCAAAACCAGTGATTGACTTGAACCACAATTTTAAAAAAGCAGTTACTACTGGACAGAAGCATACACAGCACAGGAAATTCTGTCATCATGGCATTTTCTTTCCTATACAAACCAGAAAATACATTATCCTACCTTTGCCTTATGCCAAAAATTATAGAATATAGAATTAGAATAGAATAATCTGTATTTATCTCAAGGTGAAGTATTAGATTTAGAAAGATGTTCAGGGCTGCTGTGTTATTAGTTAAAATATATGCACTGACTTCAAGTTCTGACTGTTTACATTTTTAACACTGAAGAAATCTAACAGGTAAATATGAAAATTATATTTTTGTTTCAAACAGTTGTGTGTAGATATTTCTTCATTACATTTGTCATTAACTGGAAATCATTAATTTGAAGATTGTCATTCAAATGTAAATGACATACTAAATTCACCTATGACGGAGTGAATTAATTATTTGGTTTAGAAATGGGATTACTAAAAATAAGAAATTAAAAACCCCTCCCAGTGAGTAACCAGTCATTTGTTTATATAATTTTGTCTATTTTATTTTTATAAAGTAATACTTTTCCTTTAAGCAATCAGTTAAAACTATTGTCCCAAGAGATTAATAATAAAACACCTTAATATTTACTCAAAATAAATAAATAACTACTATTCTTAAGTAACACTTTTACTGCAAATCATAATACTTCTATCCAGTAGATAGAAATACCTATTCTATCTTGTACTTTTATCCTGTACTCCTTTATAGGAATAGAAAACTAATCTCTGTTGCATAACATCAGGAATATTTGTATGAACAGATTATTTTATAATGTCAGAAATTAAGATTATCTTTCTTGATTAGAAGTTAAATGCTTCTGTTACATTCTTGCTTTCACAGCAACTTCCTCTTAGGGTTGGACCATCTTGAATATTGAATAGAATTTGCCATTTCAAAGTTTTTGAATCTTTATGTTACTACAAAAAACTGAGCTGAAAGAGTCTTTAAATATTGGTATTCCTTCCACTTGAATGATTTAGCTACACATCGACAGCAAAGTATGATAGTCTTTCTTGTCACTATGCCAAACTGATGAGGAAAAACTATTTTAAAAGGTCTTCTTGTATTACTTATTTCCTTCTGCCTGAGTTCTATAATCCCTCCATCATCTTCCCATAAACCATTTTAGAAATAAAAGCTCTAGATTCCATCATCCAGACCTTGACATGTACCTTTATTTCACGCATTAATCACCAGTTTTGTGTCCCTCATTTTCTGTATTCTTCTAATTTCTTCCCTTTTCTGTTATGCTGAGTACCCTATGTGGAGAAATCTTCTAGTCTTTACCTATTAAGCATTATCGAGTCCTGTCCACACCTCTTATTAAAATGTCTTATTCTTTCTCAAATTTGATTATTCTCAATGTCTTCTCAGATGCTACTGGACTCATTATTCAAATAATTATGGGGGAAAAGTCTCATACTTACATAATTCAAAATGTTAAATACATTAATGGTATGACTGAAGAGAGCAGGAATGGAAAGTGAAAATCCTTCAGTGTTGAATATAAAGCTTTATATCCCTTAATCTTCCCTACTGTTGCTGTTGCTTGTCAAATCCTCATCAGATCAAAGCATTTATGACAAAAGACAGCTCCTAATAGACACCCAACAAGGTCCAAGATGCCTGATGTCTGAGCACTCTTGACAGAGAGTCAGGAACTTTATGGCTGCTTGAGGTAATGCATTTAAAAAATAGTGTTAAACAATTATATTTGATTTAAAACTAATTATCACATTGAATATCACACTAAGATATAAAAGAAGGGCATTACAGTGACTCTAGGGAAGAATTCTGAAACCACAGTTGACAGCTGTAATGGTTCTGGCTGAGATAGCAGTCCTCATAGTGCTGCAATATGTGTTGGTAGCTAGGAAGATGCTGACAACACACCAGTGTTCTGGCTACAGCTGAGCGGTGCTTGCACAACATCAGGGCACAGGATTCCCCCTCACCAGTAGACTGGGGGTTGGCAAGATCTTGGAAGTGAATACAGCCAGAACAGCTGACTCAAACTAATGAAAAGCCATATGATATCTGCTGAGCAATAAAAGCAAAAAGAAAACTGGGGGCATGTGGGTGGGGGGCGGTATTCATTATTACATTTGTCTTTTGGAGAAACCGCTAAGCATACTGACACCCTGCTTTCCAGGTTGGACATTGCCTGCTGATGGGAAATAGAGAATAAATATTTGTTTTCCTTTGCTTCTGTGTGCCACCTTTGCTTTTGCTTTATTAAGCTACCCTTATCTTGAGCCACAAATGTTTTTTTTCCCCATCTAATTTTCTCCCCCCATGTCCTGCTGAGAAGGGCAGTGACAGAGCAGCTTTGTTGGTGTCTGGTGTCCAACCAATGTCAACCCACCAGCATACTTTTTAGCATGCAATGCGGGTATTGCTCATGACAGCAGTTTTGTATTAGGCATACTATAAATATAACAGTTATTAAGTGGCAAGCTCCTGTGTGGGTCATGGAGTTTGCTGTCTGCACTGCTTATCTCTTTATTTTGCTGATCTTGGGAACACTTTAACATATAAAATTTCTATGTGCTTTGCCATGGCACTGATGGCCTCACTGTGCTGGGGGAGCTATTTTGTGGAAAGGATGAGGGAATACATCTTCTTCCTATCCATGGCTGATATGGATGTTTCTATTTATGCAGGTTCCTGAGGTCCTTGTTCACCCTTGTTCAACACTACTGCTTAACACTATTAGCATATTATCTGGTGTTGTCCTGGTGTAAGAGAAGACAACTTTTGTGTGAGGCGATATTGAAATGTACCCTGAGGCAGCTGGTGTCTGGATGGCAGGGTGCATGGAAGGATTTGGGCAGGTTCCTAGGGCTGTTATCATATCCCAAAACCTGGGACTTTACACCTGAATAGGCAAACCCTGGCCACCTGATAGAAGTGTGCCTTGCCTCCTCCACTGAATACCAGTAGCTTGTGTAGAAGAGCATAAGAATACAAAGTATAGACTATAATTTATAATATACTAAAGTCAACAATAAATAACGAAATTAAGCATGTACCTTATTGTCTTTCCTGGATCTGCTTCAATAATCCAAGTGCAATGAAGATTGTTGTCATATGGTGCTGGGTAACCAGGGGACAAAATGCGCCCCGATGTAGCAGCATGAATTCGACCACCACACTCAGCTACAAAATAAGTAAGGATTGCATGTATTTTTAACAAGATCATAATATTCTTCACTTGCATTTTCTGTCCATTCCAAATCTCTCTGTCTTCTAAAAAGGTAACAGAATGACCTGATTTCTCTGAAGTAATACACATACATACAAACCAAGACAGCTACCCCAGTTAAAAATGCACATATATTCTCATTCCTACCTTGTTACAAAGGAATAAAACATACTTTTGTGATTATGTTATTATACCAACAAGAACAGCCTGATATAAACTGAAACTACAAAAGCACAATTTTAGCATCAGCTAGAAAGCAGAAACACTTCAGAAATATCCCATCCAAGATGTATGGCTCTTCTAAGCAATACACTAAATGCTCAAATTCAGAACATACAGTGTTGGATTAGAATCGCTTTATATGTTGCTCTACTGTCAAAATGCCTCAAATTTAATGCTTTCAGGTTTCTTCTATATAATTTCAAATTTAATTATATCAAAAAGATGTTTGATAATGCATAGTCATGTCCTTTATTATTTAAAAATTTAAATACCATATGTCCACAGAAACAGTAGATCAGAAATCCATGATTTGAAAGTATGCAGTGTGTTGCTTAAAACACCTTTATTATCAATGCTATTGTAACTTTGTGGAGAGATCAACTGCAGTGCTTAGCATCCAGAATCATATGATTCTGACGTTGCTTGCTAAAAGCATCATGCTGTTGTCTGGCCAGTATAAATATGCACCCTGATGAAACTGGAACTGTGTTACAGTCAGATGTCACTGAACATAAAAGGATAAGCGAGTAGATTTAGATTGGGCATTAGGAAGAAATTCTTTACTGTGAGAGTGGAACAGGTTGCCCAGAAGCTGTGGCTGCCCCATCCCTGGAAGTGTTCAAGGTCAGACTGGATGGGGTTCTGAGTAACCTGGTCTAGTGGAAGATGTCCCTGCCCAAGGCAGGCAGGTTGGAACTAGATTACCTTTAAGGTCACTTCTGAACCAAACCACTCTATGATTCTATAATCAATAATTCTTCAGTCAAGCGATGTACCTGAATTCCTACTTCATTTACAGTGCTTACAAGCAGCAGTATTAAAAAATGCTACCATGGGGAAGTCTTCAAGCACAGCTGTACAGCAAACACAATGTAAGACATAGATGATGAAAGAACCATGGCATTTTGACCAAACAATCTATCAGCAACACTCTTAACAAATAATAACCCTTATACATGGCACTAAGTTACTACTAACAACTAAACTGTTACCAGGAAGGATAACATCTGAAGAGGAAACAAAGTGACTAATTTACAATAGTGCTGTTTTGATCACTCAAAACACTACATATTATTTATAGATCAACAGCAGAAAGCTAGTTTACCACATAGTTTCTTCAAATATGACCTTTGCCTAATATTTCAGTTAATTTTTATTATACAAGTTCAGAACGCAACAGTCACTGTGATAGCTAACTACAGATGAAGAAATGACTGATACGTTACTGTATTTACCAAATAACTCAAGAAAGCTAGTTAAGGCAAAATTATTTAAACTGAAACTAATTAACAGAAGACTTTCAGAAAGAGAATGCGTGATTAAAATTTGGGATGATGCATTACATAGCTCATATATGTTTAAAAAAAAAAGATAAAAAATTATTAGGAGTAGATCAAAAGTAAACTTTCCAAAGTGATAACAACAAAAAAAAATCTGAATTTTTCAATATGCACTGTAAAATCATCACCTCAAAGAATATACTATATAAAGAATCAATATACTACTACTAATAAAGTGAGTGATAAAGTGATAAAGTTTGATCATATTAAAAAAAGTTCTATAATCTTCTAGAGAAGGAATTAAAATAATTCAATAGCTTTCTTCATTAAGGCTTAAGGAACATTAAGGGATATAAAACATGTTCATTGAGGAACACAGAAAAATTAAGATTAATGTTGACCAATATACCAGTGTATGGCTGAAAATGATTAGGTGTAGAATACGTGCAATATGTTTATTTATGGGCTTGAAAGTTTTTTGTGAATGAGACTGAAATGAATGTTAAGACAATGAATTTAGATGTCACTGGAGAGAACAGCAAATATCAAGTGGTAATCTAGAACACAATCAAAAAAGAATAGGTCTCCACGAACAGAAGGGTATTAAGAAAATATGACTGAAAAAGTAAGTCATGTCTGGAAGTTCATAACAACTTAAGAAAAAGGAAGAAAAGAAAGCTTGTCAAAAAAAAGTAGGAAGAGATAAAATGTGACAGCATAAGATAAAACTGAAGAACAGATTATATAAATAACATTGGAAGCAGGAAAAAAAAAAAGCATGAAATGATCTGCAGATGTTTAGCTGAGTTTTTACAGTTCTTCATGACAAGTTTTCCTGTGCACGGAACAGTAGAAAAAAACATAATTTCATTAACTTAACAGTCTGTGAAAGGCTGTTTAGAAAGATTCCCCTTTAGAAAATTTTCAGAGAAAACGATGAATATTTGACTTCTTGGGGAAATACATTAGTATTTCATAAGAATTTTAAGTTGAGAAAGGGGAAGAGGAAGCTTATACAAAACTGATACAATTCCCAAATTTGATTTTAAAGATAAAAAAAGGACGGCAAATAAAAAGGTGTGTAAAGAGATGAAGATATACAGAAAGATAGCTTTGTGGCTGAACAGACAGAAGGCAAAAATGAAACCTGTCTCAGGATACCAAAAGAAAATTGACTATTCTATTTACAGCAAGACTTGATTTTACTTAGAGGTGAAGTGGGATCCTCAAGAGGGTACCAGTGATTCCAGAAGGTTAGCAAGAAGATACAGAAACCGAATTTAGTAAGGCAAGGTACAAAATCTAAAAACAATAATAATGATGATGATAATAAGAACAACAATCAAAATAATTAATAGAGTAGCAATCATAAGTGGAAATAGACACTTGAAAGTAAACTGCTATCAAGCAAACTGGAAATACAGGTAGAGATATGGGTGTGGAAGGAGTGTTACATAGTAGTGATCCAGTAAACTAAGTAAAGTCAGCATTTAAAAGCATACATACTGGTCAAAAATATGTTGAAGAAGTGTTACAAAAGATGATCTTTAGGAGCAAACATAGGATTTTTCTTTAGATTCGCTTAATCCTGCATTCCCTATCGTCACCCAGGACAGACTGGAAGACACATTATTTTTTATTTCTTTTTAAACACTGTATGGTTGAGATTTGAGCATCCCACATATAGGTTAGAAGATTAGATGACAAATCATCATACTAAGGAAATAGGTAGATAGCTGGATTTATTCACCTAACAGACTTTAAACCAACAAGTAATTTAGAAGTGATTCAAATACTTATGTTGTAGTGAACACAGGCACAAGAAATTATTACAGGAAATAACCTTAGAATAATGACTTCATTTAAATTAAATGGGGAGATAGGCATAGGTAAGACTAATTATAGGTTTTCTCTATAAAAGGGCAAGCTTAGAGGAAAAGGAAGCTAGCCAATTAACCGATGAGCTTGAGGACTTGAATGTTTAAAGAGCCTACAGAAGTCCTTAAATCAAAACTGGAAAGAGTTGTTTTGACCTGTAAAATAAGTAAGAGAAAACTTAGAGATATAATTCTGAATCACGAGTTCTACTAAGACAGCAGAAATGCTGTTCACTGATGTTTTGCTGGCATTTACCCTCTGGGTAAGCTGAACTTTTGAAAAGAAGGGAACTTGCTCCTTTTTAAATCTGTGAATGTGTTCAGCAGGAAATTGCTGTTGGAATGGAAAATGTAACACCCAATATGGGAGAGAGGCAACAAGCAGGGATCCTACAGGTAACTTCTGAAAGCAGTTGGTGGTCTGCCCACGGCAGGCAGCAAACACTAAGCATCAGAAGATGCATAGAAAGAAAGACTTTCCCAAGGCCTCATGAGAACTTCATCTGAAACTTGAATTCAGAAAGTGACAAAAAATCATTGCTAATTGCTGGACTCGAAAGAAACACTGGAGGAGAGAAACTGCCTTGCAAAGGTACAATAGGAAATAGCTATATTGATGTGCAGTTATTTTACCCTCCTCACCTAGTTCTCTATGTCACATTTATGTTAGTCAGTAATGAAACAGTTTTAGGTACTTGAAGACGTGGGATATTTAGAGAAAAGGTGTACCTCAAGACTGACAAATGCGGTATCCTATCATGCCCACAGTGGCTCAAGAGCACACAGATTAAAAAATCCACTGGTGTGGGATGAAAATTAGAAATCAGTTATTTCTTATGAAAACAGGTAAGATAAAAAAAAATAATAAAAAATCTTAAGTTGCTTTGTCATGGGGTTTGCTTAGCTTGTGAACTGTTTGAGAATACCACTGCCTGTAATAGCATATCAGACTCAATGATCCAGGATATCATCAGAACCAAAGCAGTAGTCTTGCATCAAACTGCCCTGTGGAAAGATGTGTTTCCTTGCATTTTGTAGCCATTAATGGTCAGCCATCTGTTTCACAGAAGTTATACTAGGATTTTCACATTAAATCTTTATTTAAAATATATTTACACCATTATCATAGCATGAAGTATAGAAAGACAGAGTATTTGTTGTTTTTCTTTCTTGAAATACCAGACCAAAATCTTTCATTGCCACAACCCATATTACCTATGCAAGTAGGCAAAGGTTTGTCCCAAACTCTTCGATCTCCACTTAAGCAGGTCATAATGCTACTACCATGCATTGTATAGCCAGGATTACAGCTGTATAAAATGACAGTGTCTATAAAATGTCCTTCATCTCGGATCTTGTAGCCATAATTTGGTATGCCAGGATCTTCACACTTCACTAGGTCAAAACCTGCAAACAGAAATAAGAAGAAAAAAAGGCACAGATACATAAAATGTCAAATTAAACGCCAATGAATCTGATCTTGATGAAAATTATATTCCCATGATTCATTTTGATCAGATGTATTCACAGTGACCATAGATAAATTAAATACAATTTGGGTAAATCAGAAATGGAAACACCAAGTGCTAATTATTCATTGTACTTGATTATGGCATTAGTTTATTGAATAAAGCATATTATCTATGCTATTCTAAACGATATTAGGGAGCAATTTATTAATTTGTAAAACTTCTAGTCTTCCATTCTTTTTTATTCAGAGAAAGGAACTCTTGACCCTGTATTTGCCACTAAGTGCGAGCTTCACTTCCTCACCCAGTCTCCATATTGAACTCAACAGACCATGTGGTAACTCAGGAAATAAAATGCAAACATTATTTCATCCATCTTATTGTCCAGATAACATGGCTTCAGTTTCTTTTCTGCTGAAATGAATAAATACTCCTACACTCATTTTCTATTAGCATTGCCCTTTTTAGCCTATTAACATGCTGAATGGGGTAAACAGTATCCCCTCTGCTCCCTGCGAAGAGCAGTTCTAGCCTGAGCAGTTAAAACTCCTTCCACATTTTACCCTTTCCTCTCTGCATTTTTTCTATATAACATCGCTAAAATGTAAATATGCACTCCTTTTGGCTTGAGATCCAGTTCTTGGAGCAATAAAAAAAGTGGTTCCAAATTCATCTTTCTCAAGTCCAGATTCTTCTTTGTGGATTCTTCCTTTATTGCTGTCATGTTCCCACCCCAAAAAAGTAATTCTGACTCTACAAACGGATTCCATTTTGCTGTCCTTATTTTACTGAACAGCTTCATTAAGTAGTTCTGAATCAGGTGGCTGGTCTTCCCTTCAGTTTGCTATTTTCAGCTCATTCTCTACATGAGGCTGCCCAGAGAAGCTGTGGATGTCCCATTCCTGGCAGTGTTCAAGGCAAGGTTGGAAGGCTGGATGGGGCTTTGAGCAGCCTGGTCTAGTTTACGGTGTCCCTATCCATGGCAAGGGGGTTGGAACTAGATAACCTTTAAGGTCCCTTCCAACCCAAACCGTTCTATGACTCTATGGGGTCCTTCACTAATTAGGGGAGAATCAGATACCAAGTTATGAAGTATCTAGACTTAGTGAAAAGGAATGCATCTTCCCCACAAACACACACACACACAAAAAAAAGACTGTCATTCCACCATATAGACACTGCATCTCTATCTGTGCTAGTACCTTAAAAAAGATCAAGCCCCAGGACCTATAAGAATGCTCTCACTACAGCCATGCACTTCAATTGCCCTTCAAAACAGCATGCCTGTCTGCAAGCTACTTCAAGGGAATTTAGCTCACACCGTATACTATGTCACACCTGAGATTGTTTGGGAGACTCTATACAACCAAAGCTAGGAGCACGCTAGCATTTACCCTAACATTTCAGCAATCTAGACAACCACTTTCCCATGCTCACACTCATGCCCTGACAACATTAAGTCTATTGTGTAACCTATGTGTCACAAGTACCTATAATCACACCCAGTAGAAATCTATTATAGGGATTTATCATTATTCTTTTGTAAAAGATTGTTTCCATGTGAGTATTTGCACAACACTGCAGCTTCCCTTTGCTGACCCAAAACAGAAACAAACGAACACCATTTCCAGAAAAACGGGGTAGCATTCATTTTAACTAGCTCTCAGGATCAATTATACTAAACCAGTAGTCTTTTAGAGTTAACAGTAACTTATGGGGTATGATTAATCTCAGCCTAAAGTAGATATGTAAAATAGATTGGATGATCTGTGGAATTAAAAAATTGTCTATTTTTCTTCATTCAGTGCAAAAAGAGCAAAGGTGATCAGGTCATTCAGATGAGCTGAGCCTCACAAAGAATAGCTGTATGTCATTATTTTAATCTCCTATTAAACTTACAAAGACATTTATTTTAAACCCCAAAAAAGTAAGTTGTTTGATAGTTAATGTGATATTTTAATGCTAATTTGATGGCATGAGCCAACCTAACACTATTTCTGTGCCACCTGGGTATACTTTCCCATCTATTAGCAGGTGCAACATTTGGTTACCATTGGCAGCAGCATGTGAATGACAGACAAATCTGATTGTTTACGGTAAGATAAACTTTCCATAACAGTGATATATAGTCAGAAAGCTACCACAAAAAATTGATTCTCTACTACCTATCACCACATAAAGAAGAAAAGGTTGCTAGGGAGCAGTAGTATCTTTTATAAGACCGGCAAATTTGGGTGCAATGAAACAAACTTTGGAAAAACAAGCCCTTCTAGTCTGCTATATAGACATCTTCACTACAGAAGAGTACAAGACCGAGATAAAGTTACTGTTCTGACTTGCTTCATGTATTCCACTTAGCATTCAGTTTTGCAGAAGTGTATAAGTATATATGATGCAATGTCAGAGAATCTTTTTTCTCCTTTTTGTACTGCTTCTTCTATAGGATAATGTGTCTATGAAAGGCACTAGATCTCATTCATCAGAATAAGGGCTTCCTGAATGGTGCAAAACCACCTTCAGTGTGTACAATCTGTTTACACAGTATACATGTCAGATACACTATTACATTTTCTCTTGATCTGTAATAATAATCCCTACTAAAGAAACCTCACTGATGTGAAGAGTTAAAGAGATCCTACCACAAGCATTAGAACTTTCACAGAAGCCTGCTATAGCCTTTTCACACCTTCTCTGTTCTTGCTTTGAAGTAGCAGAGTAGCACAAAAGACTTGTTTTTTTTTCCTTTAGCTTATTAATAGTTCACATCATTACTGTAAGCCACATATACCTTTGAGTATCCACTGACATAGAGGTTTTCCAACTCCTTTCCGCTGAAGACTGCTACAAAATCTCCAAAGTGAGCTAAACTACTATAAAAGTCTATCTTGTTGAATATAAACTTGTTGTTCATGATTGCATTTGCAGACTATGACAGAAATCCATGAGGCCCCACAGATCACAGGTTGAAATTCACTTTACTGCTACATTAGAATACTATAATTGAAATAAACATAATCTGCTAAAAAGAGAATAAATTAATAAAAAATCATTATATTACTCATTAAGAAAATAACTTGCTTAGGCTCTTACAGAAAGACTTCATTTTTAACCCAAATTTTCTGAAGACAGAAATTTATCAAAAATGTAGATTGAGATCTGGCATTTATATTAAAAAAAAAAAAAACAAAACCAAAAAGCATAAAAATTGCTGGGTTTTGTGTAAGTTCGAAATAAACAACCTGTAAAATGATTTACTAATCTTTGGCATTATTTTGACTAACATGGTTTTCAAATTACGTATATTGCTAAATACATGCATGTCTATATCATAGCAACCATGTTAAAATATACTGATTTTTATTACAAAATTTTGTGTAGGTGCATGTTCATAAAGAAATAATATACTAGTAAGAAATCAATCAATCAATAAACAAATAATGTTTGACTGGAAGTTGTGTAAAAACCATAAAATTCAATTAATGTTTCAATAACAAGATAATAAATTACTTAATTATTTTTTGGTTCTTCTCCTCCTCTACCTCAGAATGGTCTACATCAATCATATGAAATTTAATGATTTTGCCTGTTTAGTTTTTTTTTAACAAATATTACAAATGTAGACGAAGTTTCGGTAAATCTAACATACTTTTACAGTTTTTCAGCCATCATTTTCCAAATGTGGAAAGACTTTTTCACTTGTCAACAGCACTGTCTCAAGGGGAACTGCCTGCTTTTGAAAGAGTCTCATACTCTTTTGCTGAACTGTAATTCTGTATCTGTAAACAACAAAATACCTCTGCAAATTATGAGTAAAAGAAAACAGCTTTGGTAAAGAGAACATGTCTGAATATGCAGCAGCACATACAGGAATTTCTCAGCCTGCACAGGTGTCAGAGGACATAAAGTCCCTTACAGAAATATAGTGCTTCTTTAAATCTTATTTTTGATGCTCTGTGGGAGCATTAATATCAGTAGATGAGTTAAATTTTTCTGTCAGTATATTTTAAACTCTAATCAAATATTTATTTGGGGTAAAGTGTTAGATAAGCTGATTGTGGAGAACATAACCACTCACTGTCTTGGGTACAAGAATTCGATTTCCTATTTGAAACACAATACAGAAAAAGAAAAAAAAAATTTAACAGGAAGCAAAAATATAAACCCTAAATTTAAATATCCTTGAGATTTTAAAAACTTCAGTATTTGCTGTTTTATTTAGACTATTTAGATACACATTGGAAAATTAATATTGATTTTGATTTCTTCTAATTTTTGCTAATTCAGGAAAAGTCCTGTGTTAGTGACAATTTTTAGGTTTGTTTGCACAATATTATGCCTAGAAAAAAAACCTATCCGGTATGAACACTCAGTATGACAAAATAAAGAGTATTACTGCTTTTTTAATCTGAAAAAAATAGAATATTCCTGGCAAGGCCATCCAAGAAACTATTTGCTGGCTTTTATGAAAAATTTTAAAATGCCACTTTGAATACTTTACAAAAAATGTAAGAATGACACTGCGTAATTTGTGGCCACATATTCACTATGTTTTTCCACCAGCACGACTACCTCTGTTTGTCAGTAGGAATATTATAAATTTGGGTATTTCACATGCAAGTAGGTGTTGCTAATTGTGTACAAATATAGCAGGATCTTGCCCTGAGTCTTTGCAGGCCAGCTGCCATCCCAGCTCTTCTTATCCAACTTTTTCCCCTGCATATCATACACAAAAAATACAAATACAACTTTCTATTCCCTTTTTCAAGGATGCTCTTGTGCATCTGGTGTAATTTGTCATAAAAGACCATATTGTTGTGAAATCTCATTTTTGAAATGTTGCAACAGAAATTCACTGTTAAAGCAGAAGCTGTGAACTTTCACAGCAGGGAAATAAGGTCATGAGCTCCACAAAATCACAGTAGTCAAGTGTACTTGACATTGAAATGAACCAACAGTCAGAGAAACTCTGCCAATATTCTCACTACTGAGAAAGATTATTGTACTGGCAAATTGCTGTCAGTTATCTTACTCCTGAGTTCCAATATAGGATTATCAGAACAATGAATTGATAAAAGCCAGTTAAAATAAAACCAAAACAGCCAGAATACACCCCAGTGATTTGCTGTCACCTTCTGACATTATTTATCCAACATGATTTGCTCTCTCATATTTGATAGACATAATCGGGAATGTAGAAATACCAGTTGTCACAGTAAAAATTAGTGACATGTCTATAATGTATGTGGACTATTAATTACAACTTCTTTCAACTCAATTTGATTACGATAGGTACTGTGGTTCTCTCTACATTACTAGGTACTGCAGTACAGCAGAAGCAAATCTGGGCAAACAATGCTGAGGATATGATGTCCACACTATCTGCAACTAAAGTAGCTACTGTGTCCATTAGACGGGGAGTATGCCAAGTGCGTGCGTGGATCACACTTTTCAGTTCATCTTCAAGTTTGTACCCTCCAAAACCTGTCTTCAATATGAAGGTAGAAGAAGCAAGTTATAATTTTGTGTCCCTGAGGGAAATTCTTATGGATTTATATGGTACAGTGTACTTCTAACAGAATGTGTGAGATATTTGCAAATGTTCTCTTCACCTATTTTGAAACAAAGATGACAGTTTACTTACTATATATATATTTACATGTATTTACACTCAATTTAAACATACAATGGCTATATGAAAAATAAGTAATGTAAAATAAGTAATTTCTAACTCCTATTTTTGGAAGTACTCAAAAGGTATTTTGAAATAATCATTCTCCTAAAGCCAGACACACACAAAAAGCAACCATCTAAAAGGTATGCACTACCAAACATCAGGTATTTGGTCCTATTCTAACTTTCTTATTTGGAAACTCTAAGCTTGAGTCCAACACTGAGATTTCTATAAGAGTATGAGAATAAAAATGTTATGTATTCCTGGTCTAGAAAGTGGACAAAAGCAACAAAGCAAGATATAGTACTCATCTGAATTTTACTTTCTATATGAAGGAATGCTGAGTCATGTTAACATTACATCTGTCTTAGTAGAACATAAAAACATGCTGTTATTAGGGACCAGAATTTAGGTGCCCTATGAAGAACCAGGAAATTGGGCTTCAGGGCTTTATTCCTTCCTTTTCTTTCTGGTTTAGTAAACTTTGTTCATGCTTTCCACAAAGTATACCATGGCTATTAAAACTTCACCCATGGAGACAGAAGAAACAGTTTTAAAAGAGAGAAAATAATTGAACTGACAGTAAAAAAAATGTAACATCACAGCCCTTAATACTGCAGTCCCATGGTGCACATTTGTCCAACAGGTTTTGACAGGTTAACTTTATTTACAAACTTTATGTTGGATTAATTATTGTTTGTTGATGCCATTCTAACTTTATGTCAAGCCGTATATAAAATTGGCATAAATCACAAAATGTTCATAAGTTTCCCTCTGTATGCTTTTGTTAATTTTACAGGAATCCAATCATGGATTCGTGCCAGATTCAGGTCAGATTTGCACCACTGGGTGTTCTGATGCTGCATAGATTAATTTTTAATTATCCTGGAACCTTGGCCTCAGATATGACCCCAGAACACTGTAATCACCAAGTAAAGGAACACCATAGCCACCAAACTCTAAAATAATAATAATGATAATAAATAATAATAATAAAATAACAACAATAACAACAACAACAGAGGGAATTTCTTCTTATAAATTCAAAAAAACATGTGTTGCAACTTCTGTGGACTCTGGTAGCCCATAGTATGCACTCTAAATAGACAGCCTACCAGACAAAACTGTAAAGACATTTGAAAAGAAATATGAGCTGGGATATTCGCAAAACTTTAGACATCTAATCTAAAGAACAGGTCCTGAAAACGGAATATACAGCACACTGGTCAACACTATCAATGGTCTCAGCTTAGACGAGTACATTTATACTCAGAATTTTATACTAATATTACTATTTTTTTACAGAAGGGGAGATATTATTAAAACAATACCACTAATCCCCACCCATTAAAATGCTACAAGCCAAGCCATGAGGGGTTAATTATTCTCAACGTAAAGAAAATTTTGCAGCTCATATATTTAGCTCTAAAGGATTAAAAACACACCCCCTGGGACTCCAATGAGTGTTTAATAGTCCCTCATAATTGTATTACTTTCTATACCACACGTACAGACTGTCTGGGCCCTGCTCAGCCAAAAGGTAATGCTGTCTTTTCATTTTACTTGCCATGGAAGACAGAGCCCATAAATTATGTATAATGTATCTTTAGCTTCTAAAAATGGTGCGGTAAAATATTTTGGGATGAGTCCAAAAGAAGTGAATACATGGAAATATTAACAGGCATTTTAATATTAAAAAATAAGTTAATGTGAAAAACACTGGAAACATCAAGAACTCCGTTAGTGTTAGTTAAATCTAAAGTAATTTAGACTCATAAATATAATCTATGTTTTACACAGAATTATTTTTGAACTACCAAAGAGTAATTAAAAAACATGAAATTGTACTTGAGCTAATGTTCAGAGTCTATAATGTGTTTCTAAATGCATGTAATTGTCAATAAATACTCATTCTGCAGTTGTTGCATCTTAAACATCTGTAACATAATCGATTTAATTAAATCAATTAAATTCTAAATGAGAGTTGCTGGCATTTTCATTCTGTCTTGGAACCATTTATGTGCTATTGAAACCTACAGTTGTAAAGAAAATAAGTCTATATTATGCACTGGAAAATGCACCAACTACAAAATCTCTGCCTAATTAGAATGACAGAAAACTCTGTAAACAGAAAAGTGTTTGGATAATGTGGATATAGTGAAGTATCAGAAACTTGCAGGAACTTTCAAAGAGTCCAGGATGACAAATGAGCAGAGACTGTGCACTGGGACAAAATCAGCTCCAGACATTTCTCTAGGATCTGTAAAGTTTTCTTGAGGAAGGCTGAAATATTTTTATGTCTTGGTGATTGAATATTTTACATTCTAACACAGATCATCTGAAAGAGGCCAAAGGAGACACATTTTTCAAATAAACCCATATATTTCTACATGCTTGTACAGCAGAATGAGTTCACAGTAAGTAATGATACCTGCTGCTTTGTATCCTATGGAAATTGAGAGGTACGCTTTCAATTTCTCAAAAGCTTCACAATCTAGTGGCAATTTATGTTTGACTATACCAGTAAGACAAGTCAATCAATGCACAATATTTTCTGATAGGAGTTTCAGCATTTTTTTCTTGACATAAGCAACATGTAAGAAAATGTAATACAAGTAAAATAGTGTACATATTGTCAGTAACAAGTTTTTTGAGCATAAAATGTAAAAGAATTATTTTCTGTAATCTTCTTCTGTAATCAGTATGCTACAAAAAGTTTTAAGGCTGCCAACTTGAAAACAGATTCTCTGTGTCCGTATCTCCTACCTATAATTTCCTTTCACCCCTTTTCAGCTTTAACATCTACATATACAAAAGGAAAAAATAAAATATAATCAAGAAGCTGGATAAATACATAGAAACAGGTAGTAGAAGAGAGTTTTTTGTATTTTATTGAAATACAGTTTGGTTTGTATCTACCAATAATTGCAAGAGATATGTATGCAAATATACGTGCCTGTATCAAGATGATTACTGAGCATATATAGAAACCATACTAGTAATCTTTGCAATCAGCAAGCAAATGAATTATTATCATTTATATTCAATATAAGAGAAGCAGGGGTTAAAGCTGAGATTCCATGTGAGTTTAAGAACCCTAACATAGTGTGTGGAGAGATTATCTTCAGGAATGCTCCCTAAGCCCCCCTTAGAAACAGTGAGGAAAGGACGGCTACAGTCAATACTTCAAAATATTCCATAGGTTACTTGCAAGATGAGCACTGCTCTTTTTTTCTTTTTCGGAGGGGGGGGTAGGGGGTGGGGGAGAGAGAGGAGGAGGGAAGGGACAGGAAGAAAAGAAAAAGCAGTACCATGAAACCATACTTCTTTTTTTCATGTGTTATTTAGTGCAAGGTACTTTGGCTTAACACCTACCAAACAATTCAGTGATTACAAATGTATTCATATCCTCACAGTCTTTTCTAGAATACTCACTCTTAAGTAATAGAGTCAGCATGAACATAAAGGATGGATTGAAACCTGGGAAAAGACTTGTACAAGCTTATAAAAAACAGTATGGCACAGACAGGACTGAAATCTAAAAATCCCCACCATCCGCAGCTGTGCTCATGCTTTCACACGCTGACAGGGAAACAAACACAGCACCTGTTATTCTGGCTAATGGTACCGATGCCCAGCACTTTTGAAATCCAACTTCTACATACATTGTGGTGAACAGCTTTGATAATGAGAAACACATAAATCTTGTCTACCTTTCATCTTTCTGTCTTAAGCAACTTTCTCCGCATAGAAAATTTACAGAAGGGGAAGGAATAGAAACAAACAGGTTTACAGTATTCATCTTTATTTTCGAAACAGTCTGCTTTCTACATGCATTCTGCTCATGTAGCACATGCACATAGCTTAGCAGGGTGATTTTAATATTATGCACTTTTGAAGAAATAATTTGATTGGACATCTTTCTTACATTTTTAAATAATTACAAACAGAAAACTGATGATTGAAAAATCTCTTCTCTGTTTATTGATAATATTTAGTTAAAAAAGTTACTAGATTCTAGTGCAACAAGTTTGATCTGTACAAATGTAAACAATTCCCTCTTATAATGCATCTGAACTATTAAAATCCTTACAAACAAATTATGGTGTTTTGTTTTGTTTTTTTTTTACTTAAAATTCAAGTTTTCAGAAAGTCTATGTAAATTCAACATTTAAAAAATAGTTAAATAGTTATCTATTTTATATGAATGTTTTAATAGATGAGATTTCAACATTTTTCAAAAAATGAAAAAAAATCTGTCAGGAGAAAGCTATGATCAAACGTTGATCTCAAGGGCATACACAAATGACCTGAAATGTCTAACATTAAAACAAAGCACAAACCATATATAAGATTTTACTTTAGTACAACAGTATGAGATTATGGAACAGAATCATATCTTTAGATTTGTGTTGCTCAGATTTTATAGTTAGATTGTTACAGTGTACAATTTCATAAATTTAAGTTAGCAAATCAGCAATGAAGCACTTCAAGATCTTACATTTGAACAGCAAGAAGGAGCTTATAAGGAAGATTAGTCCAACATCTTAGGTTTCTAAGTGCAGGTTATCTGCCTGACATAAAGAACTGCTCATGAAGAAGATAATTAGTTGGATAATTATGACAACTGTTGCCCTTGTCTCCTACTTATTAGTTCTAGTTTCTCTTTCCCAAAACAGAGAGGGTTGAGCCAATAATCCTAAATTGAAAATAACTGTGTTTTCATCCAACATGAGGCCAAAGTAGATGAGAAGGCCAGGGGTAAAGAACAATAAGGTTCTGCAGCTCTGTTCAAATGTCCTAAGCTTTCAGACAGGATTTTTTTTGCTCGTGGGAAATTTCTGATACTTACAGCAGTGAAAAGAAATTGTCAGTAACACTACTGTCTACTCATGTAAAACATGAAAAAGGAGGAAATGATTCACTGCTAACAAACAGGAGTCTTTTTGTGAAAAGCAGAGAAAATGGGCAAACTTTTGGAACAAATCCCAGCTGAAACTGCATAAATTCAACTACACATACATAAAATTGCAAAGTCTATAATAGCTCCATAGAACTACACCTTTTAAAAAATATAAAATAATCCTTACTTGTGGTATTTATAAAACATTCATTTTGAAATTTTTCAAATTTGACTTTCTTTTAGAATAGTTTTTCCTATGCATGGAATGCAAATTACATTAATTTGGGGTTAATCATATAACTGTACTGCTCTTAAAATGATCTGTGAATATATATACATATAGGTTAATGCATACTCATTAATGATTTTTTGACTTTTGCTCATTTTCATTAAATTTTCTCTTACATTTTTATTGCAGTGCGTGAAGGTTCTGTTTGCAACAGATCTCTTAGACCAGTTAGTTACTGAAAGGAAATTGCAGGAGCTTCTTTTCATTACTGGATTGTTCTGCTCAACTGACACTGTACAGCCTGAGGCAAAGCCGCTGTTTTTCTAAATTTGAGTTTGTTTGTGTGCTGGAATAATTGACTGAGTTTGCAGTTTCAAAACATTGTTTTCACTGACATAGCATTTTCAATTACTTTAGAATAGGATATAAACTAAATTAATTTTCAGTTCAGGATTCTCCTCAATTAATTTCCAGGTTTACACCATTTATATAAATTTAGATGACGCTAATACACATTCACATTCTTCCATGCACTAATTTTCACTATCCCTTGAAATGTGTAGGGGTAGAGAATGTTTATAACACAGAACTTAAATGGAAAGTTAGAACCAAGTCTTTAGCAATACAAGAATACTCTGAATGCCAAACCAGACATGAATGTATTATGTCTGAGAAATGTCTTTCCAAATTTCTGTAGAATCCTAAACCTCATTTCTTTCAGCAACACTTGACAGAATTTGATGCAAGTTCTATGGAGCTGAGCACAGCTCAAGGGCCTGAATCTTGCCCACTTTTCTGGCAGAAATGATAGCCATGCAGAATTCTGCTTTCAGTGAAAGAATCGGTCATGGATTCAAAATTGGTGCAAGTTAACATTAAGACCTAACATTCACTCTCCATTTTTCCAGCCGTCATTTCCATCTTAGCACAGAAGTGCAGGAAAACATCTAATTTCACATCTTAGGGAAACTTAATTTTTAACCCGTAGCAGCAAATCAGGAATAGGTAAGTAAAAGGCCTTCAGAAATTTAAATCTGCATGTTTCTGAAGCACACAGGAGTCCACTGTGAGGCAGAACATTCTGCTGAGTGTGCAGTACAGCCAGGCACATTCCTACAGATATTATCTAACAGTATTCCTGGATGGATTGTTTCACTTACTCATTACAACGGACTCCAAGGGTTATTCTGCAGGTAAGTGAAACTTTTGCTTCTATTACATTCTCTACGGGACTGAGGAACCATGAAATTGCCACAGAGAGCTAGATATCTGCTCCTAAAAGAGTGGATGTCTGGATAAAAACTGAGATCAACTTCATGCTATCTGAGGCCACTGCCAGTGCAAGGAACTTGCAACGACACAGCTACTGGCAAACAAAAAACATGGAAAAGTAATTTTTGCACTGACATTTACGTGCACCAAATGAGACACAAGTAAAATTACTGTATAAGTTATCTTCAGAGAAGTTAAGAGGGATCACTGTGGAAGTACAATACAGTGCCGAGTACTCTGCGATCTGTACAACTCCATACAGACCATGGAGGAGTTATCATTACGCAGTACTTGGAGCATCACAAAACATTTGTATATGACATGTCTGATGAAATGTGGAGGGACTGTTTTTGCTTTTTTCAATAACAAAGAAAAGTTAAGACTGTTCAAGGAATGAGGATCAAACAGTAGCAAGGAAGCACTTCTGACACAAGTAAGAGTAACTTCAGCTCTCCATAAGATGAGTGAAAACAGTCATGGTTAAAATTCCTCTTGTATCAGGAGTGCAATAGGGAAGTGGTTAGACACTGCAGGGATTCTGTTTGTTATTCAGAAGCTGTACTGCCGTATTCCTTATTTAAAGTTGCAGCCTGTTACTTTTACTAGACAGCTGTGTTTTGCCTTACTGCCTGTCACTGTGTGGCATCAATAAGATTTCATTTTAATTTGAATGTCAATTTAACATTAAATATTACTGACATGACAGCACAAAGCACAGTGCCTACGGCTACATCTTCTCTTCCCCAAAAAAAGCCAAGAGGTTTCCAAGAGAGAAAAGTTCTCATTGGATGACTGGGCTTGGAGGCAGTAGGGAAATCCCTCAAATTGTAAAACTATAATTAGAAAGAAAAACTGTCACTTTCTCACCACCAACAACAAAACCCGTGTCACAAGTCAGTTGTGGCTACAACATATGTATATGAACTTCCAGTTTTACATGCAGATCTCTATTGATCTCATGATCCTTTCTAGTAAAAAAAACCCCTACTCGTCCTAAATCAATTTCCTTGAAAACAACTTGTATTTACAGATCAAATAATAAAATTACTATAATTTCTAGCTTCCATTCAGCATTGTTCTCACTCTGAAGCAATTTCCTGCACAGCAGATTTCATTAGAACTTGAATCTTTCAAAGATTTCTTTTTAATATCTGTTTACATACTAATTTCTGCAATTTATACAAGCAACTCAGATGCTGAGTTTATAGAATTCTAGTTAATTATGTCAGTAATCAGATTCTGAATACACAAAGTTTCCACAGCTTTTTTCTTATGGATCATTACCTTCTTCTGTTGTACTTGTAAATTTAACTTTATCCACAGAATGCAATGTTACAAAAGATGAAAAGGTAGCTGCACAGAATGGAAACAGTACGTTTTTAAGTTAGTCGCATTGCAATAGCTCTAAAATTCAAATATCAAAGCTGCACTAATCTTAATTTCAATACCTTCAATGGGAAGAAAAGTACTACAGAGACCAACAACTAAGGGCAGTTGATGTATCCCTTGTGGGCAGCAAGAACTCAGCAACCGGATAGGGAATAACTAGAACTGATTTACCACTAGACTTACTACACCATTACTTCTCCTAGTTCTTTCTAACAGTCTTATGATATTAATTACTCAATTGCATTCACTCCAGCTATCATATGAAAGGGGGAGATTTTCTCAACCCCTAGTGTTTGGTCTGTTTATCAGCATCCCAAGAAAGCCAAGACTCCTGTGCCTGACCAGTCTGTCAGCATTCCCTTATAGGGACCCTTTACTGAACAGTCCTGCTGGGTTGGACAGTGATTCAGCTGACTTGTTCAGGGAAATGTGCCAACAGCATAAGGGAGACCCCTCAACAGGTCTTCTCACTTTATGTTACCTGCTGACGGCAGTTGCTAGCACTCACGAAAGACTAACAGTTTACGGGATTACACTCATTATTATCATATATAAATATATAAAGGGGGAGTGTCACGAGGATAGAGCCAGGCTCTTCTCAGTGGCAAACAATGACAGGACAAGGGGCAATGGGTACAAACTGGAACACAAGAGGTTCCACTTAAACTTGAGAAGAAACTTCTTCTCAGTGAGGGTGACAGAACACTGGAACAGGCTGCCCAGGGAGGTTGTGGAGTCTCCTTCTCTGGAGACATTCAAAACCCGCCTGGACATGTTCCTGTGTAACCTTATCTAGGTGTTCCTGCTCCTTCAGGGGAATTGGACTAGATGATCTTTTGAGGTCCCTTCCAATCTCTAACATACTGTGATACTGTGATCATGTCAACTTAAGGTTCATGATTGCCAGTGATAGGTATTGTTAGTAAAAATAAACTTGAAGCAATACACAACCAGACAATAATCACTAATAACAGCTACCGTTAGTTATTTAGCGCACATATGTTCTTATGCAATAGGCAGCCACTGTGAGGGAGAAGACAGGTTCAGCCCATTGACTGATCCCAGAAGTTACGATGGACTCTTCCCTGTCTCCTCCGCTCTCTCATTCACTTTTATACTTTTCTTTAATCTCCGGTGGAGCTTGAGTGACTATAGTCATTAATTCTTTTATTACTGATTGGTGCAAAATTCACTTCTCATTTAAAGATATAGCCAGTTAAAAATATAAAGTGCATGGTCAGTGAGGTGTGGTCGTACCTTGGAGATGGGTAGCTTTGGATAGAGGTGTGTGTATTATAATGAGCCAGGTTCACCTAAGGAAAGTGATTTTGCCACAGCTGTTGGCTCAGCAACAGACATCTCCTGTATTTCCCATTTGATCGCTGCTGTATGGCTTAGCAGCTGTATGGTACTTGAGTTTCCAGCCCTGCAGGGAGTACAACAGAGCCTGGCCACAGTGTCTTCACTACGCTTCACCTTCCATTGCTCCTCTAGGATAGCAGGGTCTGTTGCCTAGGGAACCATGATGGAATAGATTCTGTGCGTGCCAACCATCCTGAAAGTGGCAACTGTATTTTACCCTAAAAAAGTTTATATAATACTACTTCAGTTATACCCCAATTTTCTCTATTTCCTCCCCCACCTCATCCCGAGTGATTTTCCCACAGCAGCGTACTTATTTCTCATTTCCCTCAGTGAAAGCACAATTTAACTATTTTTATTGTTGTCTTTGTTTTAGTAATTTTAAAGTATCTGGCATTCCATTTTGATCTTAAAAGTGAACGAACTGCAGAGTAATCTTTCAGGGAAGTTATTTCCAGCTGTAAACAACAGCTTGATTAAACCAGTTGGATAATGTCCTGGGTTTAGCAGCAGCAGTCATTTTTTCTCCTTCTTGGTAGCTGGTGCAGTGCTGTGTTTTGACTTTCGGGCTGGGAACAAAGCTGATAAAAATGATGTTTTGGTTTGGCCAAGGACTTTGTGAGTCTCATGCTCTGCCAGGGAGGAGGGAAGGCCGGGAGGAAGCAGAGACAGGACACCTGACCCAAACTGACCAAAGAGGTATTCCATACCACAGCACGTCATGCCCAGGGGGGAACTGGGAGGTACCCTAAAGGGGCTAGAGAGTGGACTGCAGGGTTGGAGGAGGTATCGGTCCGTGCTTGGTCGGGCTAGGGGGAGCAAGTTATCGGTTGCCTGGTGATGGGGTGTTGTATTCTCTTCCCTTGTTATTTCCTTTATCATTACTATTACTGGTGGTAGCAGTAGTGATTTGTGTTGTACATTAGTTGCTAGACTGTTCTTATCTCAGCCCATGGGAGTTGCATTCCTTCGATTCTCCTCCCCACCCCTCTGGGAGCGGGAAAAGGGGGCGGCAACCCCTGGGGAAGGGGGGGGGGGGCGGACTAACGTGGGCCTCAATTGCTTCCAGCCTGGCACCACTCACTGGGAGTGAGTTAACAAGCTGTTTGGTTGGGTTAAACCACGACAGATAATTATCTTTTTACAAGGGCATGCAGCAATAGGACATGGGGAAATAACTTTAAAGAGTGTAGATTTAGATTAGATATAAGGAATTCTTCACTGGAAAAAAGTTAACCGGAGAAGCTGTGGCTGCCCCACCCCTGGAAGTGTTCAAGCCCAGGTTGGATGGGGCTTTGAGCAATCTGGTCTGGTGGAAAGTGTCTTGGCCCATGGCAGAAGGGTTGGAACAAGACAATCTTTAAGGTCCATTTCAACCCAAACTACTTTATGATTCTTTGATTGATTTTATGTTTCATTTATTTACCAAGTGCAAAATGGGAATGCACCAAAAAAATCCAGTCAAGTAGAGTATAAATTTCTACTGTATTTAATCTATAAAATATTGATTGGATTGGACTCCTCCAGAAAATTAATGGGAGTCAGCACTGCAACAATTTTGAAATCATTCCAAAAGAATGCATCTTCTCCTTGAATAAATTTATAAATGGTGAAAAGTCCCAAACTGAAGTGTTGGAAATTACACAGAGTAAGTTATCTTTTTACAGGTGATAGAAAACACCATCTTAAAATGCATTATTTTTAATTCGGATTCCTGAAAACACATGTGCAAAGTGAGGAATTACATGCTATTTACAAATGGGGACTGTCTCATGTGAGTAAAACGTTACAAAGAAATAGGAAAGTGAGTTTCGCATCTGTACACAGTATTATTCAGATTACTATTAGAAGACTGTTTACACACTTCAGAGAGTGTGAAAATACTTGGAAGAATAGAAAACATATTCAAAACGAAACAAACAGCCAAGAAAAAAATTCCCAAGACTTGAATTTTCATATATTAACTTACACAGAAATATTTGGGAGACCAAATCTTACTAGAATTGCAAACTGAAGTATAACAAAACTAAGCTATTGGATGCAGAAATTACACATAATTCTATCTTTACATAAAATCCTACCTTTAAATGATAATGATCTCTGTTGCAGGTTTTGAAAGGGACTGATTTAAGTCCCTTGAAATCAGTGCCTTTAAAGTAAGATTATTTTAAAAAAAGTTTTGTTCCTTTTTTCAAAGGAAAAACAATCTACAGTTTCTACTGGCAAATCAGAGTAGATTTCGCTTAGTGGTTCTTTCTGGATTCTGAACCAAAATGAAAGCATATATAATATCTAGATTTTAAAAACCAAATAAATGAATCACTTCAACACATTTTATCTAGGCAGAAAAACCTTCCCTTCTTTTATGCTTCTCTAAGAAAAAAGAAAAATGCTAAAGGTAGGATGACAAAATTTCAAATTTACCAGACACAACAGAAACACGTAAGGGCAAGTGAATGATTTCTGCATATTCCACAGCTGGCTCCAATCCAAAGGGAAACCAGCAGATGTACTCGAAAAAACATATGATTTCATTTCTGTGCCACAGTATGGTATGGCGCTCTGCTCTAAAGGACTCAACAGGAGCTTATGGAAACTGATGTAAAAGGCAATAAAAATGAAGGCAAAGGGAACTTGGAGATTCCTTGAAACCTGGACAAAACATCTCTTTATGCACGCTGGAAATAAAGTAGCTATCCTTAGTGTTATATCCCCCTCCCCTCCACGGAGTACATTATCTTCAACATTCCATGAGAAACCACTGCAACTAAGTGATATATATGCCCCTGCAGAACAGTCAGTCAGACCGTATTTGTGAGCTACTTACTTGTGTAAGTGAGCTGAAATCCTTGGTCAGTATCAGATCCATTGGTATTAAACTCTATCCACAAATGATTAGAGGTGCTATTAAGGATAACTCCCACCATGTCATTTTTGGTGAAGACTCCCAGAGAACGTGAAGAACTGTCTTTTCCATCATATACCTTGTAGAAACAAAGTAACAGTATAAAACTGGACATCAAATCAAAATATATGAAAAAACATTAGTTTATACAATAAGTTAACTCTGTATTGCCAACTGTTTCTCCAAAAAGTTAATGTTTCCCTTTTGTGAGGTACATACCACTTGGTTATGCAGTTCAGTGAAATATAAAACATTCTGTCACACTTAAGTTGCTTTACAGTCTTTCTCCTTTTCAGTTTTGTGAGCTCATCTTGAATTAAATTAATACTTATATACAGATTATTTTTCATGATTATTCACAAAGGCTAAAAGACATATAATTTCTGAAATCACCACTGAAGGAAGGCTGTAAGGGTTTACCTTTACTCTGTTCTCTCCTGCCTGGAAACATCAACAGCAGAAGTGAGATACTCAAGACCTTTTATCAGACTCTGAGCCTGCAGTAATTTTTAGCTTACTACAGGTTGTAACAAAAAAAGATAGATCTTCAAAAAAGGTATGTGAGTCTATTTTCAAACTAAGTGTAGAGATATTCTTATTTACCATGTTACTTTATTGAAATCTTTCAATGAAAAACAAAACCAGCAATATTAACCTCTGTAGTTCTCCAGATCCTGGAATGAATGACCTTTTGATTGTTCTGTACAGGACAAGTACAATGAGTTGGCTAAGTGTGAAAACTTACTTTTGCTTATTGCAAAACCTTGAAATCCCTAACTGCCTAACAGTCTTCTGTGGGCTTTTATTTTTCCCTCTCAAGATTAATTTTTTAAAAAAGCCAGTTTCTCCTTTAAATTATTCACCTTTATTTTCTCATGAAAAAAAATTGGCAAATATGAAGTGTGTTTCATACTTCCAAAACATAAACCATAAATCATGCAGATGCTTATTCAAAAGCATGTGAGGAATCTGAACAGCTAGTTTCTAATATGAAGTAAAAGACAATTTACCCTGATCTCAGATGTCTACAGAGACTGTAGACATTTAGTCTTTCAGTGACTGTAGAAATATAGCCAATTGTAGCAAAAGCTATAACTACAACAAATATATTAAACTCTGGATCTTCATCTCTCCATTCTCAGACCTTGTGGTACAGTGAGAATTTATACTGATTTCAGCCAGAAGGAGGCACTGATTCATTTAACAATCTAAATTGCTACATTTGGGTCACAGACACTTCTTCCTATTTGAATGCCCAGTAAAATCCATTAATGAAACTTAGAAAGGCATCTTTTGAGAGGTCAGACAACTGCAGCTGCACTTATGGATGATGACCTACAGCTGAAAGCAGAGCTATTTCCTCAGTGGAGAAAATATCAGCATACACCATCAATGTAGGTGTATGTCCTGAAAACACCTCATTCATCTTGAGTGCTGACATTAACAAATAAAATAATAAAAAGAATGTGCATAAAGATTTTTTTAAGATAAAAGCATAAATCTTGTTTAATAAACATACACATATTTAAAAATTACCTTCCCAAGGAGAAGCTTTTTAAAAATAATATATCATGCTAGACATTGATAGAACAATACATTCTGTCCTTATTAGTAAGGCAAAGACTGTCTTTTATCAAGGCACATAAATAAATTATCAGAAGACCTAATCAATTGTATTTAAGGTTCGTGTAAGCACTGACACATACTTAATATATATCTCATGGAAGAAATACGACTTTAAGCCATGCTAACAGCATCTGAAAAACTGCTTCCAAGCTGTTACCATTGTCCTGGGACAGAACTATAGATCACTTTCACAGACTGACTACACTTTTTATCAGAGCTGGAAATCTATTGTACAAAATAAATAAGCATTTGGTTACCACAAGATTTATTTTTTAATAACATTCTGATCACACATACTATGTAAAAAGAGCAGATGTATTTTACTTGTTTTGAGAGATTACTTTGAATGGAGTGTTCTATTTTTTGTCATTAATAAAAATTGCTAAAATTAAATTATTTTTATTCATCTTTAAAGAACAAAGAAAAAGCAAACAGCTAATTACTACAATTATCCCTTAGACATCCTGTTCCAACACTGTTCTACCTTACTGACTGGTAGGATCAGCAAGTTAAATCAAGATGAATCCAGACACAAATTAAAACATTGTTTTATGAAATAAAAATGAGATAAGAGGGATCACGTGAAAGCAGCTGTAAAAAAAAAAAAAAAAAAAAGCTGCGATAATTTTTAACTGGTGACGCTTGACCAGCTGTTTTTAACATTACAGATATAAGGAGGTACACGTGTATTCCAGTAATTGAAACAGTGGTAGTGAACAAATATAAGCACTGAACCTCCATGCGTACCCTGATAATTTGTTTGACCCAACCCCAGGGAAGAAAAAAAAGAAAAAAAAGATATTTTCCCTAGCAATTCTTGGTCATGGTTTGGTAATTAGCACAGGCCAAGGGCCATTCCCAATAGACAGCTTGTGTGCAATCACTGTATTTGGTCACATGCGTCTGTCTCCATAGCCAAGGAACACATTTAATACAGTAGTCTAAACACCACCACTCATACGTAGCGTGTATGTTTAACTCATTTAGGAGAACCAATTTGCAATATTATTCACTTGCTATAATTGGAAGTCTTTTTGGCCATATAGACTAAAGACATGAAATTCTGGTTTACCTCTTATCTCTAACAAATTGATGGTGATTGCACTATAAGGATTTCTTCACAAGTAGCCACTTTAACAAATTATGAATTTCAAGTGGCAGTTAAAACAATGAGATTGGGAAGCTGAAGTGTTAGGGAGTAAAAAAAGGATAAACTTTAA